>NC_081412.1:331982523-332232523 GCF_030272615.1 Cryptomeria japonica
ACAATGCAATTTGCAAATTGCTTTGCAAACTTGGAACAAAGGGGAAAATCTCTCACAAAACCGATTTTAGGCAAGAAAAAAACAAAACATATAACTATCGTGAAGAAAAAGAATCTCTTATAGACAAAAGAAGAAGATTCAAACCCTAGCCACGTTTTTGAAAAAAACGCCATATGTATCAAAATGCCCATTAAAAGCATGAAGAATCGGTCAAGTAAAGCACCCAACCTTAACGCCTAGGCAAGACAAGCAAAAACAATTTAGGAAAGACAAGATTCGTGGCACTTGAATGAGGCAAATCTTGACATTTTTCAAAAATGTTTTTTCTGTTAAAACACCATAAAACTAGCGATAATGTCTTCCAAATGGCATGAAGAGAGTTGCAAAATGCATGAAAATAGCAGGGAATGCAAAACGCCTTCCTCCTAAGATTACTCCACAAAAATCGGTGGAAATTGTCAACAAAATCCTCCAATATTGCTGGTCGGGTTTTTGGGAAAGAACAAGAAGTTTCATTTTACATGTAATAGTGAAAATCGGGTTTTAATTCTCATATTACAAGTTTAAAATGTTACTTTTCTATTAACAAGGCAAAATCAGGTTTTAGAAATCCAATTGCAAGTTTAAAATTTCTCAATTTACACTTTATGGAGAAAATCGGGTTTTTTTGGCACAAGAGCAAGTTTAAAATTGTCACTTTATTCCATTTCTAAGCAAAATTGGGTTTTGGAGAGAGATATGCAAGTTAAAAATAACTTGTAAAGGGAAAATAAAATCCCTACAACAAGTGTTAATAACTTAACACATGTAATAGGGGTTTAAAATCCCTATTACAAGCAAAAGACATTAAAATAGGGGTTTTACAAAAGAATTACAAGTGACTTTTAAATATGCAATTTAAAATTAACTTGTAACTTATCCAAAAAATCCCTATTATGACTTAAAAAGCCAAAAAGCATCAAGGGGGAAATAAAAAATAAGTTACAAGTTCTTTTTTCAATAAAGTGCACTTGTAATTAGCCAAAAATTTCCCTACAAAGACCAAAACAAAGGAAATCATTAAAACTTGCAATTCAAGGAAAATTTCCCACCTGCAGTCAGGAAGAAAAAACCCGAAATTGAAGGAAATACATAGCAAACAAACCCAGAATGCGATGAAATTTGAAACGTGGTTCGAGGATGGACTGAGGATTAAGCCAGTCCAAGGATTAGGTGAAATTATGCCTCGGGAAGCATGTCATAGAGTAAATTTTTCATTTTTTGACAAAAATTTTATGTAATGGTCCTTCATTTTTGAAAACAAAAATGAGGACAACAATGATTAGGTCTTGTCAAACAATCCTTTGCAAAGTGACCAAACTTGTCACACCTAAGACATTGGATGCGAGAGAGATCTTTCTTTCTCTTCCTAGAATCAGGTGCAGAATCTGATTTGAAATCTCTATTCTTTTTGAAGTTGCCCTTCTTCCAATACTTTCATTTCTTGATAGATTGAGTGGCAAGAACATGTGTATCTTCATTTTGAGAACTCTTGACAATTCCTCTAGCAGTGAATCTTGATTCTTCTTGAATACAATCTGCACGAAGTCAATCAAACTTAGGTAATTTGGACCTTCCACTTATGCTTTGGATAAATGGCTCTCATTAATGAGGCGGACCATTCAAGACTAGCATAACAAGGTCTTTATCTATCACTTGATCTCCAATTGCGCTTAGTTGATCTCTTAATTCTGAAATTTTCATGAAGTAGGTGATGACTAAATCTCCTTTTGCCATCTTCACTTGGTGGAGTTGTTGTGTCAAGGCAAGAGCCCTACTTACGTTGTTAATCTCAAATAAACCCTCCAAGGTCTTGAACATATCTCTTGCAGTTGTCATCTTGGAAATGAGAGGCACCAAGTGATCCCTCACGGAGTCGATTAATATCTTCTTTGCTTTGATGACATTCTTCTTGAATTGCAGTTTCTCCTCATGATCTTCACGTTCGGATAAATCCTTTTCCTCTATGCATTGAAGAAGATCATTTTCTTCAAGTGCAATGAGCACTCTAAACTTCCATGAGGTGAAGTTAGATGCGCCTTCAAGCCTACCTTCGACTTTAAGACCGTTCACCATTTTCGAGACTTAGAGATACTGCTCAATGGAGAGATAGAGGAGAGAATACTTAGAAGTTGTATAGAATCTGATCACGATCTTCTTTCACCATGGCTCTGATACCATGTTAAATTTAATGATCAGATTTAACAGACAGTAAGTTAAAAACAAATACTCAGATTTTCCCCTAGGAAAACCTTCCTCTTGAAGGTGAAAAAACCAACAAGTACAATTCATAGTGCTGTATTAATGCCGATAGATGATCTATCTAGATCGATCTGATATCAATATCAGTTTATATGTCTTATGGATGAGAGCACACTGCTGCACAAGGAATCGATACGAAGGAGTTGAACACGCACTGCTGAAGAGTTGTATCAAAACTACTGAAGGATGATGCTCCAATCTAATGAAATTGTCTATCTCCAATTATTGCCTTGAAAGTGAGGAATGAATCGAACCTTATACCCGAACTGAGTGTGCATCCAACCAAAGCGATTATTCCAATAGTCGGCTTCTTGTAAACCATCACGTCTCTTTGTTTATATTAGACATCGGTCATAATATAAAGAATACATCTTTTAAGGTGGTGGAACATATATTAGTTTATTTTAACAACCGTTTCATTGAATAAGAAAATCGGAAATGTATAAAAGTCGAACATTAAATGTGTAAGGCCAAGGGCCCTATTTTGTATATGTGATGAACATGTAAGAGTCCTCTTTTGAAAATCCTTTTCATTAAATCTGCACTCTTATATCTTCATTTTACTTCAAATCTCCTTGTATATTTGTTGGTGTGTTTTTTATGCATGTGCAACTCAGAATAAAATACCCTAAGTTATCCTATTCTCTCTTGATCAAAATCATCTATGTGCTAAATAGATGGACTGTGTGATCACAAAGTCGGCTCCAAGGTTCCAGATTTATGCGGATAGTCTCAGTTTGTTTATTGTGATATGCTAGTAATCTCAAGGACTTGCGTAATTGTTCGAGCAGTGAATCAATCAAGGGATTCTGTTGATTGCCGACTCTTGTAACTTTCTTCTTTTTGGAATGATTTTTCAATAAGTTCCTTTTCAATCCTACTTCTATTAAGACTAGGGAAAAAAAGGCAAAAGGATGAGGGTTTAGAAAGCTATTTCTAATCTTAAGCTAATCCTATGAATTCAAAAGTGGAATTAATACCAATTCTTTCTTTGCCAAATTCAACAACTACACAAGAACGGTGCAATCTTCTACGGAATTCCAAAAGATTTTCATATTACTTTTATTCACCAACATTTTGAACAATGAATAAAGCAATAGAAGTTAAATTTTTGTTTCTGGTTCAGGCTAACTTTGCACGATAACCGAAAATAATTCAATTATCAAAAGTATGAACACTATTTCACATTGAGAAATCTCTATCAGATCCTTCATTCAATCTAACAACTTGAAAATGAAATCTATTCTATGGAGAGCCAAAAAACCATGCTAACTTGTAAAAGTAGACAAGATTCACCAACAATTGAACAATGAATATGCCTTAGCACTTAAGAAGTATTATTACAACAATTTCTCAAAAATCTCTCTCTTTACAAACGAGAGGAGGGTGGTTTATATAGGCACCCCATTACAAAGCAGCAGTGCAGACTAATCCAAGATCAATGGCCAAGATTAAAAGATAAAACCCTAAATAGGGTTATTTGCAAAAAAAACTCTTTTTGGCCAATGAGAAAATTACAACATTTTGGTATCCAATGAGAAAATAGGAGCCGCTTGTTGAGTCTGGTTCATTGCACTTGGACACGTCTGACTTGGAACCCTTGGATTGGTTGATTGATGACTGGGATGCCACCTCAGCTTGCCTTGCAGATTTGATTCCTCATCATGAAGAAGTGTTGATGCCTTAGGCAATATCTTTTGGATAATCAAGTTTCTAACTTTGATTAACTCTTCTAAAACTTTCTTCCTTCCTTGATCATGAAATTCCTTGCCTTGGACTTGGATTCCCAGGTGGGATTCTTGACTTCATGCTACAACATTCTTCAACAAAGATTTCATCCTTGTATTGACCCTTACTCTTGGATTTCCAAAGGAAATTCAAGATGATTAGACATTTTCTTCATTCTCATTGTGCCTTGACTTAATCTTCTTGAATGTCTTGATGAAGTATAGGTCCTTCTTTGTTCCTTTCACCCTTGGATTTTGGCTTGAAGTGTGAATGTTGTTTTTCCATCGTCTTTTCAACCAATTCCTTGTTTCATTGGCACCTTCTTGGAAGTCTCTTCCTTGAGTTGACATCAAGCACTTGAAAATATTAAAAAATTCTAAGTTAAACGAAATAAGCTTGATGTTATCTTGACAAATTTGGAAAGAATAACTCTGATTTTCTGACTAAACTTTGAAAATCAGACTCAGAAAATCATTAAAATGATGGGACAAAGTCTGATATGAACTTGGAATTGAAAATCAAAATTCAAAAGGATTCTCAATATCAAACCTTATACACATTCTAGAAATCCAAAATCAGACTTAGAAAGGCCTAAAACTTATGAAACAAAGTCTGATTTCAAGAATTTATGCCTCTGAGATTAAAAGAAACATAAAAAGAAACCCTTCTATTCTAATGAAACTCGAATATTCTGATGCTAGAAAACCCTGCATTGGTTTGATAACCAGAATTTAGACTGAAAGAAGGGTTTTTTAGAGTCCAAAATCTCAGAATTTTGCCTTGGAAACACTTTAGACCTACAAGAAATGAAGAAAAGTCTCAGAGAATGCTGCTAATCAGTCTTTGAATGCCTTGAATTCTCCTTAGAACTTCTTGGAACCTGCAATTACACCCCTCAATTGCCTAAAAAACTTGGAAAAATGACTTAGAAAGTTCGAATTCTCAAGGATGAACAGAGAAGTGTGTATAGTCAAGTTGCCAAAGCCTATACTTATAGAGAATTCAAATTTTTTCCTTGCACTGTTTTTTTTTGTTTTAATGAATTTTTTGAAGGCAATGAACTTAGTCACAATTAGGCTTCCAATTTGAACTTTCCTTGTTTATTATTATTTTTTTTTAAAACTTATTGCAATTTTCCCTCTTTGCTTCCTTCTAGAAACCTTTTTTTGCTTTATTTCCTTTTTTTTTATATGATTTAACACAGACAAATTGTGCTTTATTTTTTACTTTCATCTTTCCTTGTTGAGCAAATTGCTTTGTTCAAACTTCATCCTTGTCCACCAAGGATGGACCTTATGATGGCTTAAGGATTTTTTTCATATTTTAATTTTTTTTAAATTTTATTTTTGAAATTTATTCATTTACTTTTTTTTTTTGAAATTTTTGCCTCGGCAGACCTTGAGGCTAGCCAAGGTACCCTTGATACAGATGCTGATTGGACATTTGTTAATCCACTTTTCAAGTGTGATGTGGGAATACCTTTTGACTTCAATAATGAGGGTGGATCACATTGTAGAGTTTGGGACCTAGGTGCAATTTGCAACCATGAGATATTATTTCAAAATTGGAGCGTTGATCAAATGCATACTCTTGGGCATCTTCTTTGGAAAAGAATGGATCAGATTTCAGATTTGGGCTTACTGATTGGTTGCAGAATAGTCACTTCACTTTATGGTTTTCTCTCATTCAAGGAAGTTGGTTCAATTTCTTTGGTCATGCAAGTAATGGTTTTCAATTGGAGATTGCTTGGAGGTGTTTTCCAGCCACTTTTGATTTATTTTTTAGCATTGGAATGCTCAACTTTCATGCTTATACTTGGAAAATTCATTGGTACTACTATTGTCCTCTATGTAGAGCACTTCAATCAGATTGCACTTCACTGATTTCAATCATTTACAGCAGTAGTTATTGTTTATTTCAGACCTTCCAAACTCCAAAGTTGGTCGAGGACAGTGAACTTCTTTATGCTATGGCTCATATTTCAGAGAGCCTTGGAGTTGTGACAATGAGCGTTAGCACTACTGTCCACAATGTGATCAACTTACACATGAGTTCAGATTCTGATCAGCAGATGTGTTTGATGGTTCCTTTTGCTCATTAACTAGTGGATTGGGAAGATATTCTGAACAAAGGATGGTTGAATGGTTCTATGTGGAGTTGGCATCACTAGAGAAAATGTTTCCAGCCTTGGAAGTGAGCAGATGTGTTGTTTTGGATGATGATTTCCTATGTTGCAGCATCTATTCATCTTCTTGGATGTTGTTTTTCCTAAAATCAAATCTCAAGTCAATCATTTCACACTTGGTGGGCTACTAGTGTACTCTTTTTCAGACTTCACAGTCTCCTGGCAGGTTGGGTTTATGGTCTCAAATAAGAGGTATGGCGAGTTGGGGCAATCAGTATCCGTGTATGGGAAATGTTCAATCTCTAACTAGTGGTTATCATTATGCCCTCTCTTCTACTTATGATTGGGACTGCAAACCTTTGCTTTCTATGGTTCATCATTCTGAGGTGCTTGGAGTGGGAACTATAAGAGTTTTCAGAAGTCTCCTTGGTTGTATCAAAATAATTCGATTGAGGCCTAGTAGATTCATGTGGAGTTATAGGGATGAGTTTGTTGAGCTCTTGCAAAGGATTGGTTTCCTCTTTGCAGAGAGATTTGGAGGTCACATTTACAGTCATGGCTCTGCTTGACACCTTGGGGAGATATGTTGTGGAGTTTGATTGTGAGTTGAGTAGACTTTATTTCCTATTGCCCAAGTTTGTGATAGATGGTGGAATTGTTGATATTGATTACTTAAAGCTTTATGGGCATGAGATGCTGCATGATATTGATTTCAATCCTTCAAGATTTTTCAATTTGACTATCATGAATGGTAACATTTTGGAGTCACAAGGGAGGTTAGTACAGTTTTGGCATGATGTTTTCACTAATGTGATCAGAGTGGCACAACATCGGCATGGTGGGTTCTTCTTGAGACAGACATGGGACCTTGGGATCGTACTTGCTTTGTTGTAGATCAGTTTAAAATTTTCTATAGTTGTGGTGGCATTGCTTGAGGACAAGCAATTTTGGGAAGGGCGGGCTGTAATGCCCCCTTTTCTGCTCTAGTTTTTTTTGTGGACTGTTGGCCAATTACGAGACGCGTTGGTCAGTTAGAGGCATAATTAGGGTTTCGTATTTTCTAGGAAGATGTTTTGGCATTTTTGGTGGTTTGCATGTTGGAATTTTACAATTCTGATTCTGGATTCCTTCTAGGTTCTTGGAGAGCTTCGTGATGGTGTGACATGCAACTGAATCTGAGGACTTTTCCAAACTTACTATTTTTAGTAAGTGGGGGTGAGGACAACTTATTTTTCTGGGTTTTTTGGGGTTTTCAAAGAACCTCACAATGGTGTGACATGCAAACGAATCTGAAGGCTTTTTTGAACTTACTATTTTTAGTAAGTTGTGACGGCTACTCAGATTGTGGTTAAAATGCATTTGGACACACTATATTTAGTAGTATGCTACTTTTAGTAAGTGCTATTTTTAGCAAGGTTTCAGCAGGTTAGTTCAAATGGCTATTTCTGGCAAGTCAGTTTTGTTGACGTGGCTAAAGTCGCATAGCTGCAACTCTATCCGACCAACGCAGAATAGAATGATTTCGCCAAGTATCCTATCCTCTCTTGTATAAGGAAGCCCTAATGCTGCTTTTAATCGATCAAAGGGGACAACCTCAAGGTTCCAATTGTCGGTTCTTGACTGCGGGATAACTCAACGGTCGATGTGTTTTGCTGGGAGCACAAGGGGACTTATGTTTTGCAACAAACTACTCTGTTGCAATTCTCGAACTGGGAAATAAAAGCAAAAGAGAAGGGTTTAGGAAACCTAAAATTAACCAAGCGGGTATGCGGGTAGACGGATTCAACATAACCAATCCCTGCTTGGCTAGAATAACTCACAATCTCGTAGGAACGATGCAATCTTCAAGGGGACTTGGAAGATTTCAGACTGCAAGAGCATGGCTAAGCACCCAATTCTGGCGCAGCTCAGACGAGCACCTGCAATTGAACTAAGCACGATAAAGGCTTAGACTAACGATACACAAGGACACACAATCAATATATCCTCAATGGTATGAGCCCGAATCCATCAAATACCTGCACACCCAAAAGAATAAAATGCTGAAAGAAACCATGGACACAGACTAAAACCAATATGATAAACACCAAATCAATGTCCATTATATTGATTCTAGCTGCCGATTACAACAATTTCTACAGCATCTCTATGCTAGTTTTAACTACTAAATTCTAACCAGAATGTAACTATCTAAACCTAAAAAATCTAACAGCCTAACTAGAGTCTAACCCTTTACAATGAGAGGCATCCTACCTTTTATAGAATTTACTATTTGAATCAGAGGCCAGGATTGATTGCATCCAGGGGCCCTGATTTGCCTTCCAAAAGCTGGCAGCTTTAACCCATGCCTACTCAATTCTTAGTTATCTATCCAACCACTATCTCAACTACCTACCACTGTTTGGATTCAATTTGGGTCTATCCAGTAGTTGGAAATAGCTGACCTATGTCCCCTTTGTTTTAAAATATATTAGGTGGGGCCCATAGGCAACCTTTTACAATAAAACAGTTTCAGTTTTCAGAAACTGAACATTTGGAATTAAATCCAGTAGTGCATTTCTCAAGAATGCATACTTGCTGCATTCTGAATGTTCTTTTGTCTTTGGTCTCGGTGGTGGACTTCAACTTGTCATCCAGCGGCACGCTTCCCAATGCTTGGTTCCGATCTTGGGCTCCTGCATATTCTTTTCCAACTTCCAGCGCTTGGCTTTGATCTTGTGTTAAGTCGTCACTTTAACTCCTCACGATGTCGTTTTCCTGCGAACAATCAATTTCACCTTTAATCAATCAATTTGAAAAATTAAATAAATTAATTTGACAAATAATAAATTTTATTTAGCGTTTGGCTTCGTCTCAGTGGAGTTCGGGCTTGAGAAGCTCTTTGTGAAATGTATCTTTTGAATGTTTCTCCTCAAATGTGAAATGTGAATCTTCGCCTTGATTCACTCTCCAACTTAGACAAAATTAAGGACTTCTACATGTTTTGAATGATTTTGGCTTTCAAGTGAAATGTCTAACTTGCTTGGGTTTTCCGGACCTTTGAAGCTCTTTGAGAGATGTCATTTTGAAAACAAAGTGTCTTCTCACTTGCTTATAAAATTCGGTCATTTCGTTTGAATGTGTGACCTTATTCTAAATGAACCTCTTTCATAAAATTTGACCCTTGGACTTAAAGTGAGAAATTCTGATATATTAAAGAAAATGTGCGAACTTAAACTTGCAAATTAACCCTCAAAATGTCCACTTTAGCAAAATTCGAACATTTCATAAGGAGCATGCGTTTTTTTTGTTTAAACGTCTCCCTTTTGTTTTTTGAATTTCAGCTAATCGAGCCGATTTGCACGATCTCTTCTCTGGTTCCGGGTCATTTGGCCAAAATATGTGACTTATTAAAATGCCCCTTTGACGAATTTCGAGCTCTTGAGTTCTTTTGCGTGATATCAATTGGAGCCTTATTGGTAAAATGTAAGATTTTCTTTTGTTTCCCTCTTCAAATTCAGGCACTTTTAAGAAAAGGAGCGATTTTGGACCTAAACCATCCTCCTATCCAGAAATCGCGATTTCCTTTGGTCACGTGACTTGGAGGGTTTATTTCGGCTTCCTTGATCAAAATGGGCGAATTGGAAGCCTTTGTATCATTTCGTCTTATGAGAAGAAATTTCGTGATTTTGAAGCTGTCGACCTCTTCTCATTTTCGGCCTACATGGGTAGAATGGCGTGATTTGAACTTATTAGCTTTATCTCGGCCTGAATGACCAAACCGCGCGATTTTGTGAATTTGCATTTTCACTTGGTTATTTCGCCCCCTGCACAGAGGGATTTTCAAGCCATAGAAGGGTTTTGCGAGAATTAGAGCTTTTCGGCCTTAACACATTTCACATTTTCAGGCATATTAGGTGTTCGACGCGATTTGAACTTAGCTATAGGTTTCGGGCTAAGGAGTCATTTCGGAAGCCTGACGATTTTTGGGCTATGAAGACCCTTTGCAAGTTCGGGTATGAGCGATTTTACTTGCCCTTTCTGCAAGCGAACTTTGGGCATAATAGAGGAAATGCGCAATTTTTGATTGCTTGTAGACCTCGCGATTTTCATTCTTGCAGCCCTTCATTTTCGGCCTTTGGGCTCCTTTTGCAATTCAGGGCATTGTATTAGAAACACGCGATTTTGGAGAGAAAATGTGCGATTTTCTCATTTCTTAAAAACCTTTTCACTTTGCTGACTTGGGGAGGAAGTTCGACTTTTTCAGGGGAAATGCAAGTTGTTTTCTCTTTGATCTAATAAACATGTGTAATGTCCCGAATTTGTGTGATTCTTACTTTTCCCCCTTATTTTCGGCATGAAAGAGTTTTTGTGAGCTTTGGAACTTAGGCGCTTGGCTCTTTGAATGGTCAAAGAAAACTTGATTTTCCTTTCAACTAATTCGTCTTGGCAAAAATTCGGGATTTTGGGATGTTTTGCAAAACTCTTTAAATTGCCCTCCTCGCTCGGTTGGTTGGCAAACTCGGCCTTCTTGAGTATTTTACAAATCGTGACCCTTTGTCCAAATTCAGCCTTTAAAAAAAATGAAAGACTTGGCTTCCAATTCGGGCTCTGGAGAAAACTCGGCCTGTGGACAAATTTTGTGAACTTGGCTCAATTTAGTTGCTTTGTCAATTTCGGCCTGAAAGTCGATTTTACAAACTTAAGTCAGCCTGCTAGGTGAATTTGTGAGTTTCTGCTTGCATTTCGGCTACTTAGCCGATTTGTGAGCCTTCATGTAATGCTCCTCAACAAACAAACCTTCTGATTCGATTTTTTCTTTTGCTTGAGAGAGTTCGGCATGTTTTAGAGAGCCATGAACTTTACAAAGTTCGGCATTTTTCTTCTTGTTGAGAGGCTCGAGGTTTTACTGGCGAATGCAGAAGGGAAGGCGACTTCACTTTGGTTACCCTTCGAACACCTAAAACCTGGCTTGAGATACTTTCAACCTTCTCTCATTCATCGGGCATACTTAGACCAAAAATGGGGGTCCCCGAAGTAGGGGTGTGTGTGCAAGCACAAGTTTGAGCAATTGGTCTTCCAACATTTTTGGAGCTATTTTGGCAAGTCTGAGCTTATGTTGCACTACTTCATGGTTGAGGAAAAATATTTTATGAGTGAATTATTTATAAGGCATGATGGACGCCTTAGAAAGAAATGAGTTAATTTTATGAAATAATTCACTTTATTACCTTAGACGCCATAACACGCTTTATTGATATTTATTAAGTATATTTGCTACCTTGTGGGGGTCGATTTGTTGGAAAATGTTGTTTAAAGTTGGATTATAACTTAAGGCAATATGGACGATTTATTAAAGGGATTACTTAAGTTATATTAAAGTCATTTTCTCAATTATATGTTGGGCGCTCACATTATGTGTTATTTGCATTTTAATAAAGTGTCTTGTCTAGGCAAAATGGGACGACTTGGTGAAGGGATGAAATCAAATGCAGATTAAAGTGAATTTGAATGTCATTGTTTAGTCCCACATTGGAGGGAAAAGAAGGTTCGATATAGGAGAAGGTTATAAATTAAATGTCTTGGCCTTCATTTGAGACTCTCCATGAATATTATAATGAAGTGTTGTCGAAATGTTGTTGGAATGCTTCGAGGAATGCTTACCTCGTAGATTGTATGCTTAACTTCTCGCTTGAAAGATAGTGACTAGTTGAGATTTGGGAATGTTCTTCACTTAGAAGAATGGATGGATTCATTGCAAAGTCTGTGTTCGATTTTTTCTGATTTTGGAGTGTTGTGTGTGTTCTCCAGGTTGCTGGTTTTGGTGTGGCTGTGTTGATTTTAAGATCAGATTTGCAATAAGCAAAAACACAAAAATACATCAGCACATGAAAAATAGAACACAGCATATATCCTGGGAAAACCCTCCTACTCAAGGGAGAAAAAACCCAGCAAGAAATGATCTCTCTCTTTTATATATATATCAGATGAATAAAGGTAGAAAATTTGCTTACAACTCAAGCCCTACTCAAGGCTGAATTTGATACAAAGAATAGTGATATCTCTCCTTGATACAAATGAATAATCTCCTCCTTGAGATCTGACCTGCTGGAATGGTGAACTTCTGTTGGAGGTGCGAATGAAGTAATTCCAATTAATTGATCTTATTGAATGGTCTGAACCTTGTATATATACAAAACAATGTGTCTCTTCATATAGGTCGGCCTCCTTTAAGAAAGATAATAATATAAAATATTATTTGTAAGTCAAGGCCGACTTGCCTTGAGAAACATTATTTTAATTTTACTTAGGAGAAAATATCTCCCTAAGCTACAAACACTAACACTCCCTCTTAGCTAGGCAGATATTTTCCAGATATCCACGTCATGGAGTCTCACAACATGATGCCCACAATGGCTACACCCATGTGTGGAAAGCACAAAGGTTCATCACGGAGTCTCTCAACGTGATGTTCTCATGGAGTCTCTCAACATGACATCCACCATGGCTACTCCCATGTGTGGAAAGAAACATACGTACAAGTTCCCATCACGGAGTCTCTCAACGTGATGTCATCATGGATTCTCTCAACATGATGTCCACCATCGCTACTCCCATGAGTGGAAAAATACAAGTACAAGAAATTTATCACAGAGTCTCTCAACGTGATGTTGTCATGGACTCTCTCAACATGACATCCACCATGTAAGAACCCTACTGGTTCTTTGCTTCTATACTGCTCTACTATTGAATGCCCTGTCTGAATTTGTTTTGGTGTTTTGAATAGATATATTGTTTTTTTGTGTTTTAAGGGTTTATTGAAAACAAATAACCTAAAACTGAAACTATTTACAATAATCTGAAATTTTTGAAACAACTGAACTACTGCTGCAATGTATCTTTGTTTCTCAAGAGGATGGGAAAATACATTATTTTTTAATAATAAAAATAATGGCAGCAACAACATGGAACCTGATTTTTATTTGATTCTTCTTTGCCTTCAACCGGAATTGAAGCATTTTACTATTCACTGCAGCACTGTAGTGCGTCACTATTCACGGGGTACTGTAGCGCATCACTGTTCACGGGTACTATTTACGGGTACTGTTCACGCGTCACTGTTCACGCGCACTGTAACAAATAACCATTCACAGCTGCACCTTATCTCTCCCTTATTTTGTGAATTCGATGAACACTGAAATAAATACTGTTGCAGCACAATCAAAACCTCTGTATGAGATTCTCTCAGAATTATCAAATTCACCAGGTATTTCACTGGCTCAAATGATGATCACATAGAAGAACTACGTTCTCCAATGGCAAAGTTGTAAACCCTTCTCAGAGTTCAAAATCACAATGATCAAATTTTATTTTTTTTTCCTCCAGAGAATGAGCTCTTAAGTCCCTTTTATTCTTTTCTTATGAGAGCTCACACACTAACCCGACCAATGTGGGATAAAAGATATATTCCCACTTTAAAAAAAAATTCATTTAAAACTCCATAGTTGGTGCGCCAATAATCCTTTTACATTAATTGTTCACTTGGCCCCATCTATGAGAACTTGACCCTTCACTTAAGTGATTTAAGTTATAATATAAAAATCATATTATAACTTAATAATATGAGCTCAAAACTATTAATATTTATTTAACCAAACAAATATTAATATCTCTCTAAATACTCATCTGTTTTGCACACCGTCTGAACTGTAAACTGGCATAAGGATTCTGCATATGACCCACCCTTATTTCTAAAAATAGCAGGGGTCCATCTCGATCACCCATTGTCTTACTATAAATAGTAAGTTCTGCATGCGGGGCCCAAAAGACTTCAAACGAACACCAATCCTGCGTAACTCTGACCATTGAAGGAGAAGCTCCCCTCAAATGACCCTCTATCCAACCTCATCAGCCTACGAGGGTCTATTATAGGCCAATCTACTTAACTGACGTAATGTCAACTAGAAGGGGACATCACAGTCCGCCCTTCCTGAAATTGCTTGTCCTCAAGCAATCTCAATTCCGGATGCTGTAAAATTTCTTCGCTCTCCCAAGTAGCATCCTCAACTGGCATGTCCTTCCATTTGACCAAGTACTCTCTGATAGTGCGCCTCCTCAAATTCCTTTCCCTGAACTCAATGATAGCCTCAGGTACTAACACCAACTTTCCCTCATCATCCAAGGGAGGAAGCACTGTGGAAGGAACAATCTGATGTCCTAACGCCTTCTTGAGACGTGATACATGAAAAACATTATGCACTCTGATATCTGCCGGCAAATCTAACTCATAAGCCACCTCTCCGACTCTCTTGATCACCCTGAAAGGCCCATAATAACATGGCTTAAGTTTCTCGGCACCACTCCTTTTGAGAGTGGACTGGCGGTAAGGCTGCAGCATCAAATATACCATATCACCTACCTCAAAAGTCCGCTCAGTCCTCTTCTGATCAGCATACTGCTTCTGCTGATTTTGTGCCTTAGTGATATTCTCCTTAAGAGCCTTTACAATGTCCTGGCTCTCCTGTAATAAGTCTCCAGCACTAGGCACTCTACTATCTGATAGCAACAAATCCATGAAACTGGGTGCCTCATAACCATATAATGCCATGAATGGTGACATCTGGATAGACATGTGATAAGTGGAATTATAACAATACTCACATAGATATATCCACTTAACCCAAGCCTTCTGCTGCCCTGCTATGTAATTCCTAAGGTATCCCTCCACCCATTTGTTCACTATCTCTATCTGACCATCTGTCTGGGGGTGGTAGCTAGTACTCGGAGTGAGCTCTGTCCCGCACAATCTAAACAACTCCTGCCAGAAGTGACTCATAAACCTGTTGTCCCTGTCACTGACGATGCTCTGAGGTAAGCCATGCAACCTGAATACCTCTCTAAAGAATAAATCTGCCACCTGTGTAGCAGTGTATGTAGCAGTGATCGGGAAGAAGTGGGCAAACTTCGTAAGCCGATCAACAACAACATATATACAATCTCTGCCCTGGTTTCTCGGCAGTCCTGTGATGAAGTCCATGGACAAACACTCCCACTTCCTGTCAGGAATCGGAAGTGGCTGAAGTAAACCGGCCGGATAAGAGTGCTCCTGTTTATTCTGCTAACAAGTAGGACACTCTCTAACATACTGTAACACCTCAGCTTTGAGCCCTTTCCAAGAAAAACGCTCACGAATCTGCCGGTAGGTTTTATAAAAACCTGGATGTCATGCCATAGGTGAGTCATGATAAACTCTCAACACCATCCTCCTCACCTCTAACCCTGGCACCAAATAAATGCGCCCTTTGTAAATGATGAGCTCACTCACAAGGGTGAAATCACTATCCTGGACCAATCCATCTATGAATCCTGATGCCCATGTATCCTTTGCATACTCTGCAAGGATCAAATGTCTCCAGTCCTCTGATATATCAGTCATCAAGCTCAAGTGGGGTCTTCGTGACAAGGCATCTGCTACTACATTCTGTGTCCCCTTGAAATAGGTAATATCAAAGTCATATGTCTATAATTTACTTACCCATTTTTGTTGCCTGTCATTAAGATCACGCTGCCCTAGGAAATGTTTTAGGCTATTGTGGTCGGTTTTTATGCTGAATTTGCTGCCCACTAAATACTGCCTGAATTTGGCCAAAGCATGCATTATTGCCAACATTTCCTTATCATAAATGCTGAAGCTCCTCTCAAGTCCCTTGAGCTTCCTACTCTCATACACAATCGGATGCTTGTCTTGCATAAGCACCACTCCAATGCCCTCACCAAATGCATCACAATGAAGCTCAAATGGCTTACTGAAGTCTGGTAATGCTAGCACTGGACAAGAAGTCATCAACTCCTTGAATTTATCAAAACACTCCTGTGCCTCAGGAGTCCACAAGAAAGCCCTCTTTCTCATCAAATCCGTCAAGGGTGCTGCATGCCTGGAATATCCACTAACAAACCTCCTGTAGAACCCACACAACCCCAGAAATCCTCTCAACTGTGTCAGGTTCACTGGAGTAGGCCACTCAACAATAGCACGAATCTTTTCAGGATCCATGCGTACTCCCTGTGCACTAATGATGTGACCCAGATATAATAACTCTGATAATCCCAAATCACATTTGGACTCCTTTGCATACAAGGACTCCCTGCTTAGAATGCTCAACACAGTGTCTAAGTGTCGCACATGCTCATCCCATGTCCTACTATACACCAGGATGTCATCAAAGAAGACTAACACAAATTTCCTCAACTGAGGCTGAAAGACCCTGTTCATCGTAGACTGAAAAGTAGCTGGAGCATTAGTTAGCCCAAATGGCATAACTACAAACTCAAAATGGCCACAATGACACCTAAATGTCGTCTTCTCTATATCTTTCTCTCTGACTCGGATCTGATGATAACCTAATCTCAAATCAATTTTGGAGAAGAAACATGCTCCATGTAGCTCATCTAATAACTCATCAATCCGTGGAATGGGGTACCTGTTTTTGATAGTCTTTTTGTTCAGAACCCTGTAATCTATGCACATCCTAAGAGTACCATCCTTCTTCTTCACCAAAACCATAGAAGAAGCAAAAGGAGACTTACTCGGTCTAATGTGCCCCATAGCAAGTAGTTCCTTGATGGTTTTCTCAATCTCATCCTTCAATCTCTTTGGATGCATGTAGGGTGTGATCATGATGGGTTTAGCCCCCTCCTCTAACTCAATAATATGCCCAATACCTCTATCTGGAGGTCTACCTGGTGGTATGTCATTGAAAACCTTGTAGTGCTTGATTCTCAGTTCCTGTATGTCCGGATGGTATTTGGATTCTTGCTGCCCCTGTGATGGCATCAATGTGCAACGGGCTGCCCACTCAACTTGGTTATGACGCAACAAGCTCTCCATGCGCCTACAAGACATCATCCTAAACTCACTGTCTCGGATGGCCGTAAGAATGTGAGTTTTACCATCAATCTGAAATTTCATCACCATTTCTCTCAAATTGAGAGTGAACTCTCCAATATCATGTAGCCAAGTCATGCCAAGAACTACATCCATGTCACCCATGTTAACCACATAGAATTCAGCCTTGAATTCAAAGTTATTAATTTTCAATGGCAAACCTGTAATCTTTCTATCACATTTGAGGACATAGCCATCCGCTACCCTCACTCTCAAGCCCTCAAACTGCTCAGTTTGGATCCCACGTCTCTCAACCAACCTGGAATCAATGAAATTGTGCATGGCACCTGTATCTAGCAATGTGATAACTCGCTGTCCAGCCAACACTCCTCTCATCCGAAACGATCCCTCCTGTTGCACACTAGTGAGGCGGGCCTCCTTAAGCCTACCTTCAACCTTCTCTTCATCAGTAGACATTTGCTTGAACTTTTCATCATCTAAATTTTCATTTTGTTCACTAGGTTCCCCATTTTCAGTTTGCTGGTTCGAATTTTCAGAATCGGAATCATCATAGTAAGCCCACATAACCCTGTTTGTTTTCCCCTTTGGTCTCAAAGGACAGTCATGGTTCAGGTCATAGGGCCCTTTGCAATAAAAACAGAGTTTTTTTTTCCTTAAATCATTCAATGTCTCTCTATCCAAGGGAGCGAATGATTTATCCTTATTTTCAGCCTTTGTTTCATTCCTCTTAGGTTTCTTGAAGAATGGTTTGTTGTCTTTGCTAGATGATGCACCCTTTGACTGAAATTTATTTATTGGGGCTGCTTGTTCCATACTTCTAGCCTTCTTAATTGCTTCTTGCAAATTGAATGGATCAAAGGCTTTTACCCAACCCTTCAGTGGTTCAAATAATCCCTCAGTGAACAAAACAACCAATCTCCTATCTGAGATATCTGGCACCATAACGGTAGCCTCTGAAAGTCACTAATGAAATACTCCAATCTGCCTGTCTGTCTCAACTATGCCAACTCCCTGAAGTAGACTTCTGGATCCTTCTTATCAAACCTCTCTACCAACCTATCCACGAAGTCCTGATATGAAGTCACCTGGTTATGCTGAAGGGTAACCATCCCATGGTACCACCAATCATGTGCAGCTCCCTCTAAATGTAGCGTGGCATGTTTTATTGCCTCCACTTCTGTCATAGGTCTCAGTGCTAAGAAGGTATCAAGCTTGTGAATCCAAGCCTACGCTGTCATTCTGCTACTACCATCAAATGTAGTCAAGGAAAGCTTGCCTGTAGCATGCTTTAATTCATTATTCTGGCCACGAGGTCTCTTATCCTGTCTTGCTGCCCTATAATGCTCTCTCCTCTGATTAACAAACCTCTCGAATGTCATCCTCTCTCACACCTGTGGAACTAATAAATCCCATTCGTCATTCGCAGCCATGAGGATATCTGCGAACATCTCCTCTCCTGGTTCTTCTGTAGGTGCTACCTCAGGCTCATCTCTAATGAAGGTAGGACGTGTAGGCCTGTCTGCTGTCCTGGAATGAGTCCTATGAGCTCTAGGTGACCCCACCGCACTCCTGTTATCTCCTTGCTCTTGATTATGTCTGTCTTGTGGGTTCATGCGCTCAATCATGGTGGTGAGTGCCTGCAAGGCTTGAGCCATCTACTGCTATCCTGTAGCCATTGCTCTGAAAAATTCCCTTGTTTCCTGCTCCTCATTCCTATTGCCTCTGGGTGGGCTACCCTCTTGCCTGTCACCCATGGTGCTCGGTTGCTTGTCAAATTCTTGTTCCCTGTCAAACAAAGCTCGCCTGCGAGTGTAATATCTGTGAGAGCCAACCTCAGGCGACTGCATGTGATTGCTAAACCCTCAGGATGGCAGGATTCGGCTCTGATACCAATGTAAGAACCCTACTGGTTCTTTGCTTCTATACTGCTCTACTACTGAATGCCCTGTCTGAATTTGTTTTGGTGTTTTGAATAGATATATTGTTTTTTTGTGTTTTGAGGGTTTATTGAAAACAAATAACCTAAAACTGAAACTAATTACAATAATCTGAAATTTTTGAAACAACTGAACTACTGCTGCAATGTATCTTTGTTTCTCAAGAGGATGGGAAAATACATTATTTTTTAATAATAAAAATAATGGCAGCAACAACATGGAACCTGATTTTTATTTGATTCTTCTTTGCCTTCAACCAGAATTGAAGCATTTTACTATTCACGACAGCACTGTAGCGCATCACTATTCATGGGTACTATTCATGGGGTACTGTAGCGCATCACTGTTCACGGGTACTATTCACAGGTACTGTTCATGCATCACTGGTCATGCGCACTGTAGCAAATAACCATTCACAGCTGCACCTTATCTCTTCCTTATTTTGTGAATTTGATGAACACTGAAATAAATATTGTTGCAGCACAATCAGAACCTCTGTATGAGATTCTCTCAGAATTATCAAATTCACTAGGTATTTCACTGGCTCAAATGATGATCACATAGAAGAACTACGTTCTCCAATGGCAAAGCTGTAAACCCTTCTCAGAATTCAAAATCACAATGATCAAATATATATTTTTTTTCCTCCAGAGAATGAGCTCTTAAGTCCCTTTTATTCTTTTCTTATGAGAGCTCACACACTAACCCGGCCAATGTGGGATAAAAGATATATTCCCACTTTAAAAAAAAATTCATTTAAAACTCCATAGTTGGTGCGCCAATAATCCTTTTACATTAATTGTTCACTTGGCCCCATCTATGAGAACTTGACCCTTCACTTAAGTGATTTAAGTTATAATATAAAAATCATATTATAACTTAATAATATGAGCTCAAAACTATTAATATTTATTTAACCAAACAAATATTAATATCTCTCTAAATACTCATCTGTTTTGCACACCGTCTGAACTGTAAACTGGCATGAGGATTCTGCATATGACCCACCCTTATTTCTAAAATAGTAGGGTCCCATCTCGATCACCCATTGTCTTACTATAAATAGTAAGTTCTGCATGCAGGGCCCAAAAGACTTCAAACGAACACCAATCCTGCGTAACTCTGACCATTGAAGGAGAAGCTCCCCTCAAATGACCCTCTATCCAACCTCATCAGCCTACGAGGGTCTATTATAGGCCAATCTACTTAACTGACGTAATGTCAACTAGAAGGGGACATCACACACCATGGCTACTCCCAGAGGGTGGAAAGAACCACATCTCCATCTCAGAGATGGATAAGGGCTTTCTCCTCAAATTTCTCCGTCTCAAAGAAAAATGCATTAACAAGGGCTTTCACCTCAAATTTCTTCATCTCAGAGAAAAAATGCATTAACTAGGACTTTCACCTCAAATTTATCCCCCTCGGAGAAAAATGCATTAACAAGGGCTTTCACCTCAAATTTCTCCATCTCAGAGAAGAATGCATTAAAAAGGGCTTTCACCTCAAATTTCTCTGTCTCAGAAAAAAATGCATTAACAAGGGCTTTCACTTCAAATTTCTCTGTCTCGAAGAAAAATACATTAACACAATTTTTTTTTTAATGATAATGTGACTCGCTCTGAAGCTCGAAGTACTTGCATCAACCTCCTCACCTCCTCGTCCAAGGTTGCCTCTGTTGGTTTGTCAGACTCCCTCTGAATATTAATTCCTCCTCTTCAAAGAAACTAATCACAATGACAATCTGAATAGGTTCTTCCTCTTCGAGTGATGTCTCCAGTTATGTGCCACCAACTCAGCCCCATGGCAGCAAGCTGTCTCCATTCTTCAGCCTGTGTGACTTCCTCACAGGATGCATGAAGCTCTTCCTCCCTTGAATGCAATCTCTCATCATCCTTATGCTCCTCAATCTGTTCTAGAAGCATTTTTTAGAGAGATTACTAATAGTTCATAGACCACTACATGAAGCATGCATGATTCACTGCATGAATTACATAAAAAATTCATGGTCATTATTCAAAGTACAAGCATAAAAAATACTTATCACTTTATTACAAATATCCAATCAGTGATGCCTTTCAGATTTCGATCTCCATAATTTTCCTTCCAATGTATTACTCACACATAGCCATCACCGAAGGACAGTATACACTTAACAATTTACATAGCTTCATTACGACTTCTCCTTCAGATTGATGGCTGGAACGATGTCCTGGTAAAGCAATGACAACAATGCTGACCCAGTTGCATTCTACCAAATATTAAACTCCTTTATATCTTGTTGGCTGCAATTGTTTTATTTGAAGTAGTGTGAACTTTCTCAGCACACACCAAATATAAACCAGAGCCTCAATATCAAAATCCAACTAAATGTGTTGTGGAGAGCTACGCCTGGAAATGTCAATGAAGACTCCCAAAGTCGAAATGATTTCAATACTCAACAAGTCACGAATTCTCCAGCAAGAAATTGATCACCAAGATGAATTCGATCCGCTCAATACTGAAATAAGTCTTTAATGAATCAGACTTCCCAATGTCTGGAAAATACTCCTCAAAAACCTTCACAAAACCGAACTTCCAAATTCTGCAATAGAGATTCACATAGAACAGTTGTCTGAAATGACGGTAAGGTATATCAGATCATACATGAATCTGGCAATACCAGGCTATCCTCTGCTCAAGCCGAGCAATCTGAGATCTATGTATTAAATAATGCTTATAGTACTGAATACCCTTCTTGCAAGGTGCGCACAAGTAACTCCCGGAGTATTGCTTAGGCTAGGATGGATCCATCATAGGTAGTATGCTACTGCTTACGGAAAATGATGATGTTGAATCTGCTTGCCTAGATCTTGTACTGATTGAGTGGACGGCAATTGAAGAGAATGGCGCCCAAAGGTGGCGCCCTCCCTCAGACCGCATGGAGATAAGCGCCTTGAATATTTCTGTAACCTGGCTTTGATACCATGTTGATTTTAAGATCAGATTTGCAATAAGAAAAAACACAGAAATACAACAGCACATGAAAAATAGAACACAGCATATATCTTGGGAAAACCCTCCTACTCGAGGGAGAAAAAATCCCAGCAAGAAATGATCTCTCTTTTATATATATATATCAGATGAATAAGAGCAGAAAATCTGCTTACAACTCACGCCCTACTCAAGGCTGAATTTGATACAAAGAGTAGTGATATCTCTCCTTGATACAAATGAATAATCTTCTCCTTGAGATCTGACCTGCTGGAATGGTGAACTTCTGTTGGAGGTGCGAATGAAGTAAGTCCAATTGATTGATCTTATTGAATGGTCTCCACCTTGTATATATACAAAACGATGTGTCTCTTAATATAGGTCGGCTTCCTTTAAGGAAGATAATTATTAATAATATAAAATATTATTTGTAAGTCAAGGCCGACCTACCTTGAGAAACATTATTTTAATTTTACTTAGGAGAAAATATCTCCCTAAGCTACAAACACGAACAGGTTGTAGCTTATTTTCATTCATATCTCTCTACCCGTGCGTCCGTTCATTTTGGGTATCAGCTCATTATTTCTCTATGCTATAGACGATCATATTTGTAAGTTTTTAGTGCCTATCTTTGAGTCTTGAATTTTTAAATACAAATTGAATTTTTTGTTTGTTCGTACCCTGCTGTAATTGCCTTGGGATGCGTGCAAAATAGTTTGGGGTCTATTTGATGCATTTTATCAGTCCTAGCTTCATCGCCTATCTTCTAGCTTTCATTTTCATCTGATTTGGGGTCATTCTGTTGAGTGTGGGCAATGTTGTGAGCATTTTTGTGAGTTTTGTAGTTGTTGGTCAGTGTATATCCAGCCTGTTGTTTGCATATCAGATTCTGAAGTTGTTAGTGAGAAGTGTGTTTTTTTGGAGTGATTAGTCTTTGGTGGTTAGGAATGCATATCTTATCATTTGCAGCCATGGACAGTGTTGTTCTTATTCTGAAATCTCATGCTATATATTGTAAAGCTGATTAGTAGTACTAACAGTTATTTCTTTCTGGATTGTAACTCATTATCCACTGAATAAGTGGAAGAGGCTGGCTTTTCTGCCTATCTTATCTTATTGTAATATTGTCCTCCCGCTGAATAAGCGGTTGAGTAGATTGTAACTTTCTTTTTTGTCCTCCCGCTAAACAAGCGGTCGAGTGATTGTTGCTTATTTTAGTTTCTTGGATTTTGTAATTGGCTGGTCATACCGCCATGCTGTTGTTGAAATCTCTATCACCCACTGGATAAGCGGAAGGGGCTGGCTTGCCACCTAGCATTGTAATTTCTAGTTGATTGTTGAATCTAACGATTCCCTTATCACCGTATGCTCTCACCTTCCCACATTGGGCTCTTGGTGATCAGAAAGTGGAAGGGTTACCTTTCAGCTGTATTTTCATTTTCATTTTCTAATCCTAACAGGTGCTTGTAATGTTCATAATCAGAAAATATTGAAAAAAAAAGTAAGGGGATATTTCAGTGGTATCAAAGCTAGTTTTCCTGCCATCCTGTGTGTTCAAATTGATCAAAGTTCTCCATGAGTGATAGAGAAATCAAATATTCTTGCCATCCTGTGCTTTCAGCAGAAATTTAGAATAATATGACTACGGAGAAATCTATATCTGAGGTGATACAAGAATTGACCACGCTTATGAGAGATCCTGACATTAAAAGGGCATATTCAATGAGTGCTGCAAAATCCAAATGTTTGGATGGGAAGGCTGCCTTGACATATGAAGAATGTGTGACAGCCCCAAAATACTCCCTCAGACTTGCATGTAATTAGAGATAATGATGATTGGTTTTATGAAAAGAACAAAACAGCAATTTTGAAGCCTAATTCAGATTCAATCAATGATGGTCTTGAGACTAATGAAGAGCATGTTGAAGGTCTTTCAAAAGAAGAGAAGATGAAGAGTGAAGAAGATAGTGTCATTGAGATTATAGAACCAGCTATGATAGATCAACCACAAGGAGATATGAATTCTTTTGGTTCCCCACTAAATGAGCCTAGCATTGTTTCATCACCTTCACCTCATCTTGGCAAGGAGTTAAACCATAGTTTGGGATTTGTTGAGTATGATGATGTTCACCAATTGGCTAAAAATGATGATGAGACAAGCTTTGAAGAGGAGGTACATGAGACTTGGGGCAGCCATGGAATCACTGCAAAAAGGTATGACAAAGATTCTAATTTTGGTATTCCTCATAGCAGTTTGTAAAATCAGTTTGTGATTTCCAATGATAACCCATTGTTTGAGATGGGTATAGAGAAGACATATGACAATCCACTTTTTGAGTGGGAAGATGGAACATCACTTGATTCTAGCATTGCACTTGGTGAAAATAACAATGTGTGGAAACCAAGAGAAATTTCAAGAGCTGAGTTGGAGCTTGGTTTTCAGCCTTTTGTTGATCTATGTTCACATTACGAAATAATTGGTTACCCTCATGGGAGACCACCCTTGGAGCTATGGTGAGCACTTTTTAACTAAACAAAGTAATCAGCCTTTTAGCATTTGGGATCCAGGTGTGATAGAAACTTAGTATGAAGAGGATCCAATATGGAATGAATTTACTTTTGATCCTAATATTGTTTTGGTTTTAAAGAACGATCTTTACATTGAAGATGGCGTTGATGGTGCTGATGATATAACCGATTTATCAATGCATGTTGTTGATCTTGAGCATGGACATAGTGGCCTTGTTGATTCATAGTTCATTGTTGAGGGTGATAAACAAGAGGCACAGGTGATTTGTGACATTCTAGAAGACTTTGATGGCAAGTATGATAGTTATGATTTTGGTATTCATTATAACAGCAATACATCTACCTTGCATGATTATGAGTGGAAGAATGAATTGATGGTTTCTGCTGAAAATGAAATACACACTTTATCTAGATTGGATGACATTAGAAGCCTAGTTGAAAAATTCATCTTCATGACACCAAGAGAGCAATGTGAACAAAATGTTCCCCTTGCTGATTCGCACATGATCAAGAACACAATGGAAGGAATAAAATTGGTTTTTTTACACATGATACATGATAGAGATGTTGCCACCAAGTTTGCAGATGAAAATTTGTCTTTGAATAAGCAATTGAGGGGAGAGGTTAGTGAGCTCACCATTGAGCTTGATTCCACTAGGCTTTCTTTCAAAAGTGTCCAATAGACACTTATTGAAGCAAATAATAAGCTCTATGAGGCCAAACATTTAAGAGAGCAAGAGAATAGAGAAATGGCCAAGGATATCAATTAGGTAATGGAGGAGCTTGGTTGCATTCAAGATTATGATCTTGCTCTTTATCCCCTAAGATCAGAAAAAGTGATTTTGGAGCAGAAGAATGTTTGGGTGGAGCATGACTATGATAGTAATCAGCAGGTTGATAACCCATTGTTTGATACCGATGCTAATTGGACATTTGTTAATCCACTTTTCAAGTTTGATGTGGGAGTTCCTTTTGACTTCAATGATGAGGGTGGATCACATTGCAAAGTTTGGGACCTAGGTGCAAATTGCAACTATGAGATATTATTTCAAAATTGGAGCATTGATCAAATGCATGCCCTTAGGCATCTTCTTTAGAAAAGAATGGATCAGATTTTCAAATTTGGGCTTGCTGATTGGTTGCAGATTAGTCACTTCACTTTATGGTTTGCTCTCACTCAAGGGAGTTGGTTCAATTTATATGGTCATGCAAATAATGGTTTTCAATTGGATATTGCTTGAAGGTGTTTTCCAGCCACTTTTGATTTATTTTTTAGCATTGGAATGCTCAACTTTCATGCTTATATTTGGAAATTTTGTTGCTACTAGTGTTGTCTTCTATGTAGAGCACTTCAATCAGATTGCACTTCATTGATTTCAAACATTTACAGCAGTAGTTATTGTTTATTTCAGACCTTCCAAACTCAAGGAGTTCTCTTTATGAAGGTTTATGTTGTAAACTTTAACAGTTTACCTCCAAAGTTGGTCCAGGACAGTGAACTTCTTTATGCTATGGCTAATATTTCAGAGAGCCTTGGAGTTGTAGCAATGAGCATTAACACTACTGTCCACAATGTGATCAACTTACACATGAATTCAAATATTGATCAACTGATGTGTTTGATGGTTCCTTTTGGTCATTAACTAGTAGATTGGGAAGATATTTTGAGCAAAGGATGGTTCTATGTGGAGTTGGAGTCACTAGAGAAAATGTTCCCAGCCTTGGACGTGAGTAGATGTGTTGTTTTGGATGATGATTTCCTATGTTGCAGCAGCTATTCATCTTCTTGGATGCTGTTTTTCCTAAAATCAGATCTCAAATCAATCATTTCACACTCGGTGGGCTACTAGTGTACTCTTTTTCAGACTTCACAGTCTCCTGGCAGGTTGGGTTTATGGTCTCAAATAAGAGGTATGGCGAGTTGGGGCAATCAGTATCCGTGTATGGGAAATGTTCAATCTCTAACTAGTGGTTATCATTATGCCCTCTCTTCTACTTATGATTGGGACTGCAAACCTTTGCTTTCTATGGTTCATCATTCTGAGGTGCTTGGAGTGGGAACTATAAGAGTTTTCAGAAGTCTCCTTGGTTGTATCAAAATAATTCGATTGAGGCCTAGTAGATTCATGTGGAGTTATAGGGATGAGTTTGTTGAGCTCTTGCAAAGGATTGTTTTCCTCTTTCTAGAGAGATTTGGAGAAGTCACATTTACAATCATGGCTCTGCTTGACACCTTGGGGAGATATGTTGTGGAGTTTGATTGTGAGTTGAGTAGACTTTATTTCCTATTGCCCAAGTTTGTGATAGATGGTGGCATTGTTGATATTGATTACTCAAAGCTTTATGGGCATGAGATGCTGCATGATATTGATTTCAATCCTTCAAGATTTTTCAATTTGACTATCATGGATGGTAACATTTTGGAGCCACAAGGGAGGTTAGTATAGTTTTGGCATGATGTTTTCACTAATGTGATCAGAGTGGCACAACATCGGCATGGTGGGTTCTTCTTGAGACAGACATGGGACCCCGGAATCGTACTTGCTTTGGTGTAGATCAGTTTAAAATTTTCTATAGTTGTGGTGGCATTGCTTGAGGACAAGCAATTTTGGGAAGGGCGGGTTGTAATGCCCCCTTTTCTGCTCTAGTTTTTTTGGGGAACTGTTGGCCAATTACGAGACACGTTGGTCAGTTAGAGGCATAATTAGGGTTTCGTATTTTCTAGGAGGATGTTTTGGCATTTTTGGTGGTGTGCATGTTGGTATTTTACAGTTCTGATTCTGGATTCCTTCTAGGTTCTTGGAGATCTTCGTGATGGTGTGACATGCAACTGAATCTGAGGACTTTTCCAAACTTACTATTTTTAGTAAGTGGGGGCGAGGACAGCTTATTTTTCTGGGTTTTTCTAGGTTTTCAAATAGCCTTGGAATGGTGTGACATGCAAACGAATCCAAAGGCTTTTCCGGACTTAATATTTTTAAGAGGTTGTGACAGTTGCTCAGATTGTGGTTAAAATGCATTTGGACACACTTACTATTTATCAGTATGCTATTTTTAGCAGGGTTTCAAGCTTTCAACACATCAGTTCAGATGGCTATTTTCGGCAGGTCAGTTTGAGCAGTTGGTTTTCTAACATTTTTGGAGCTATTTTGGCAAGCCGTAGCTTATGTTGCGCGACTTCAAGGTTGAGGAAAAATATTTTATAATTGAATTATTTATAAAGCATGATGGATGCCTTAGAAAGAAATAAGTTCATTTTATGAAATAATTCAATTTATTACCTTGGACCCCATAACACACTTTATTGATATTTTTATGAAGTATATTTGCTACCTTGAGGGGGTCGATTTGTTGGAAAATGTTGTTTAAACTTGGATTATAACTTAAGGCAATATGGACGATTTATTAAAGGGATTGCTTAAGTTATATTAAAGTCATTTTCTCAATTATATGTTGGGTGCCCACACTATGTGCTATTTGCATTTTATAAAGTGTCTTGTCTAGGAAAAATGGGACAACTTGGTGAAGGGATGAAATGAAATGCAAATTAAAATGAATTTGAATGTCATTGTTTAGTCCCACATTGGAGAGAAAAGGAGGTTCGATTTGGGAGAAGGTTATAAATAAGTGCCTTGGCCTTTATTTAAGACTATCCATGAATATTATAACGAAGTGTTGCTGAAATGTTGTTGGAATGCTTTGAGGAATGCTTACCTCCTACACTGTATGCTTAGCTTCTCGCTTGAAAGATAGCGACTAGTTGAGATTTGGGACTATTCTTCACTCAGAAGAATGGATGGATTCATTGCAAAGTGTGTGTTCGAGTTTTTCTGATTTTGGAGTGTTGTGTGTGTGTGTTCCAGGTTGTTGGTTTTGGTGTGGCTATAGCTTATTTTCATTCATATTTATATGCCCGTACGTCCGATCATTCTGGGTATCGGCTCATTATTTCTCTATGCTATAGGCGATCATATCTGTAAGTTTTTAGTGCCTATCTTTGAGTCTTGAATTTTTAAATGCAAATCGAATTTTTTGCCTAGCCGTACCTTGTTGTAATTGCCTTGGGATGCATGCAAAATAGTTTGGGGTCTGCTTGATGCGTTTTATCAGTCCTAGCTTTATCGCCTATCTTCTAGCTTTCATTTGCATATGATTTGGGGTCATTCCGTTGAGTGTGGGCAAAGTTGTGAGCATTTTTTTGAGTTTTGTAGTTGTTGGTGTGTGTATATCCAGCCTGCTGTTTGCATATCAGATTCTGAAATTGTTAGTGAGAAGTGTTTTTTTTTGGAGTGATTAGTCTTTGGTGGTTTGGAGTGCATATCTTATCATTTGCAGCGATGGACAGTGTTGTTCTTATTCTGAAATCTCATGCTATAAATTGTAAAGCCGATTAGTAATGCTAACAGCTATTTCTTTCTAGATTGTAACTCATTACCCACTGAATAAGTTGAAGAGGTTGGCTTTCCCGCCTATCTTATCTTATTGTAATACTGTCCTCCCGTTGAATTAGTGGTTGAGTAGATTGTAATTTTCATTTTTTGTCCTCCTGCTAAACATGGTCAAGTGATTGTTGCTTATTTCAGTTTCTTGGATTCTGTAATTGGCTGGTCATACTGCCATACTGTTGTTGAAATCTCTATCACCCGCTATAAGCGGAAGGGGCTGGCTTTCCGCCTAGCATTGTAATTTCTAGTTGAATATTGAAGCTAACAATCCCATTATCACCGTATGCTCTCACCTTCCCACATTGGGCTCTTGGTGATCAGAAAGTGGAAGGGTTACCTTTCAGCTGTATTTTGATTATAATTTTCTAATGCTAACGGGTGCTTGTAATGTTCGTAACTGGAAAAAATTGAAAAATAAAGTAAGGGGATATTTCACCAACCCCTTTTTGAAATCTTCAAAGAGAAGAGACTATGACTTCAATCAAACAAGTGAGACACTAGTCTGAACCAAGAAGGGCGATTATGTCATGAAGACACTTCCACGACCAGGCAAGTGTAACCGATACAACAGCAAGCTCGTGTGATGATAGATGGGCTCTGCTAATGAATTGATATTTTCTATCTCCCTTTTTAGTGCCTAAACAAAGTATGACTTCTCGATGTCTCCATATTCTTCAATAATCAAGTCAACCTTCTTTGTATTGATCATTGTTTTTGTGTCTTCTATAATCGCAACTTATTCACTTGTGAAGTTATACCCTTCTCAAGACATAATTGTTGCACATAATGAATTATATAGATTCACGTAATGAAAGGAATAGCGCTTAATTGAGATTGTCTTGACTTCCACGAGAATAGGAAGAGCTTTGACTATGTATCATATGACAGACTTTTGATTATCTTTAAAAACTGATATGAAGACAATTGTTATCTTTGCACTAAGCTCTGCATCTTGCTTTGTCACTGCCATTTCATAAGGTCATTTTAAAGTAATCACTACCATATCAATTACATTCGCTGCCTCCATACTGTTTTTGCTTATTTACGTAAGTCGTTGCACTCAATTTGTGTAGTCACTGCCCATTTATGATAGTATGCTTTATAAAACCGCTGCATATTAATCTCTTCAATTAGTCGTTGTTCCTTGGTTGTTCTCATAATGTCGCCGCACTTATACACCTTAGTCGCTTGCTTATTATGAAGTCATCTTTACACGGTTTGCAATCCATCGTTCAGCCTCTACATAGCTCACATTTAGCTTAAGCATTTGTATGCCAATTCATTGATGAATACAGCAGTATGAATATGGCGTCTTGTTTGGGGACATCACAATAAATGCTACTTCATTAAAATTTATGTAAAGTACTCAATTGGAAACCATAATGAAAAAGAGTGGCAGCTAGTTCAATCCTGGCCATGAAGTTATCCTCATGCAAGATTAGGTACCAAAAATTGCCATGTTTATTAAGGATGAAACTGAACTTTTTTTAATAGAGTATATATCCATTTCATTACAGATTCACAAATTATTATTAACCACTCTCGTTTTTCATTCTACCTTCCATCTATAATATAATTTCTCAATTAGACACTATCAAAAAGTTATAACCTTTGGAGCAATGCAAGGTAATTTTTCTTTCCTATACATCTTAAACCCTCTATGATACAACTTGTGATGTATTTGCAATGTTAGCAAGCATAGTTATGCATGAGTAGGATCAATGGGGGCATTTGCACACCCAACATTTAGGATTGCACTAGCAAATCCAAAAGGATAGAGAAAATATTTCTCAAAAGGATGTGAAATATCATTTCTAGTCATATTGATATGGAAGTAGAATAGACATAGTGAGGATAAATCCCTACTTACAACAAAATAAGTAGCTTTCCACACAAGTCAACTAAAAATAATATTAGATTAGATATAATCAACCTACCTATTTGTTATAACTAGAATGGCCCATTTATTTGACAGCCCTCAAAAAATCATGACTATTACCCTTTATTGCACTATTACTAAGAACCTACATGACATGAGCTTAAGTACAGAGAAATTATGGTTAAATATTGTATATAACATCTCACACAATTTAATCGGAATTAAATTTTGAAGTGCATTGTAACTTTGTAGCTTTGTTCTGTTACAAGTGTGGTTGTCGTTGCACCAAAAGATTGACCTGTTAATGCCCGATACAACCACTAGACTTATAGAATCCACAAGAGGCGGTTAAGCCATGTCACAAACCCGAGCGCTGCACTGCACAGCACAAGGAGACCAAGGCGCACACCTTGCAACAATCCCCCCCCCCAGCACAAGTGAGAGGTTTGAACCTGTGACCAAGCTCTGATACCACTTGTTACAAGTGCGGTTGCCGTTGCACCAAAAGATCGACCTGTTAATGCCTGATACAACCACTAGACTTATCGAATCCACAGGAGGCAGTTAAGCCATGTCACAAACCCGAGCACTGTGTTGCACAGCACAAGGAGACCAAGGGTGCACACCTTGCAACATGTTCTACTCATGGATTGAGTGGGTAGCCCACGGTAATTTATTGCACTTGAAGCAGTTTTTAGGTTTCTTATTCCTTGACAGGGATAGGACATTGAAATCTTTTAACTTTACTCATCGTTTATGAATGAAGTACATTACATTTTGATTTTTTTATTGGAATAATATGAGGTTTTTGAAATGTCCCACCCTCTTCTACTACTATTTTTGTTGCCTTGTCCAATATGTGTAATTGTATCAAACGGTTTGCTTGAATTGGATAAATGCGTACACAATTTAATCGGAATTAAATTTTGAGGTGCATTGTAACTTTGTAGCTTTGTTCTACTCATGGATTGAGTGGGTAGTCCATGGTAATTTATTGCACTTGAAGCAGTTTTTAGGTTTCTTATTCCTTGAGAGGGATAGGTCATTGAAATCTTTTAACTTTTACTCATCGTTTATGAACTAAGTACATTACATTTTGATTTTTTTATTGGAATAATATGAGGGTTTTGAAATGTCCCAACCTATTCTGCTACTATTTTTTTGCCTTGTCCAATATGTGTAATTTCATCAAACGGTTTGCTTGCATTGGATAAATGCATTGTTTCGGAATATATGCTCTCAGATTTCATTCAAGACTCATTGCAATGATGTTTAGAATATATTTAACTTAACATATTAAAAGAACAAGAGCATAGAATCATCAAGATCACTATTAAACATTCAAATCAGATTGCACATCATCAAAAGGTTGACTGATTACAAAATTGCAGACCTGGAAATTCAGATTTGATTGTAATTTGCAAGCATCAACACCCTTGGTAGTCTAAGTCTGATCCATAGTTCCTGGACTCGCTAGGACTTGGCAAGTCTCGAGTCGAGTGACCCTGGGTGAGTCTCAGGGGCCCGAACTAGGACACGTTCAAATCTTGGGCGAGTCTTGGCGAGTCTAGGAACTCACGGACTCGGCTTGGACTCGAGGAGTCCTTATACCTAGACTCGGCCAAACTCAAATTAAAAAAAAAAATATCAAAAAATGACAAAAAGTGAAATTTTTTGACATTTTGTCCTAAAACTTTTTTTTTGAGGGCATAGCCCCCAAACCTCCACTTCGGGCCCATGGAGAAACACAAGTGTGTTTTCCCACACCCCTTCTATCATTGGATTTTTCTCACATCTAACACCTTGTGTGGATCATTGAGGCTATGGATCATGTCTTTAGTGATGAGGACCTTGATTGGCTTGACTAGGCAAATAGAGAGGCTGAGGTTGTAGCCATGGCAGAGGAGGTTAGAGCATGAGTAGACACAAGCACAGCTGATGTTGGTGAGGGTGGCATGGAGTCATGGATAGAGACTATGGTTGCTGAATCATCCAGGAACATAGTTACTAGGAGACCCGTCTCCTACCCTTGGAGACGCATACCCGAGACGTCTCCGAAAACTTCTTGACGCATAGGGTGCTAGAAAACTTAGGGCACAATGCAATAAAAAGGCAAAAAGAAATAAATCAAATAAATAAGATAAGCTTGCAGCAAAGAAAATTCGTAGGGAAATGACTAACAGGGAAACTGTTTCGCGGGAAGATAAAAAACCATGCAAAGTTATAGTGATCGGATCTATTGATAGTGTAGACTTTTTGAGAGGACTAATTTCTTATCATTGTAACAGTCTAAAGAGAAATTGCCTTTACTGTTTAGCTGACAATATTGAGTGAGCTCAACATCTATATTACCTTACTAAACAATTTAGACACTCTATGGTATCAACAATATAAGCAATTTTAATTTCAATTTTTGTTCAATTTGAAAGTTAATGTTAAACTTTACCACTGTTCTTGTTTTCAAAGTTCTTTGTCATGATATCTTTTGGAAATTATTAAATTATAATTTTTTTAAAATTGGCGTCTCCAAGTACCCCTCGTCTCCTATTTTTGAAAATTAGTTGTACCAATATCAGTACCAATCTCCAAGTACCCCCGTCTTCTTGGTAACCTTGTCAGGACCTAGCTTAGATGCCTTCGTAGGAGGGATGCAGGGTCCTTTGAACCATAGACTTGTAGTTATTGTTTTGATATTTGTGTGGAACATTTGATGTCATCAATTTTATATTCCATGAGTTTTGTATACATTTGACAATATTTATATATCTAAGTTTGCTATTTCCTTCAGCTACAATTTCCGTTTATACTTATGTGATCGATGTATACTTGTGTATGTGATCAAATTAGCTTCTATGTGACGATGTTATTGTGCCTTTAAGGTTTATTAAATAAAGGGTGCATGAAACAAGTTTTAAATCCTTAAAAATCTCTAAATTTCTTGAGTTTTTCACTTTGCCAAGTCCTACCAAGTCTTCGTCAAATTTTTTTGCCAAGTCCCGAATCACAAGTTGAGTTACCCCTGCTGTAATATCCCCAAAAAATATTTCCTTAGCAATTTGAGCACACCAACACCTGTTAGGGTTAGAGTAATGAAATCTAAACGAGCTGAAAGGAACCCTACACCTTTTGATCACCGAGAGCCCAAGCTGGGAGGGTGAGAGCATACGGTGGTAGGGGATCGTTAGATGCAAACTTCTGAAAAATGCTTATTACAATAATGGGCGGCAAGCCAGCCCCTTCCACTTTCCAGCGGGTAAAACAAGGAAACTTGGCGGTAAACCAGCCAAGTAAACAAAAACACACTCAAGTGCAAATCACTCTAACGCGATATTTTAGCGGGAGGACTTATTACAAAACAAACTCAACTCAACCACTTATGTGGCGGGAGGACAATACAAAGAAATTACAAATCAACTCTACCACTTATGCAGCAGGAGGACATGAATGAAAATTACAATCAACTCTACCGCTTGTGCAGTGGGAGGACAGTATTACGGAGACAAATGTAGGTAGCAAGCCATCCTCTTCCACTTTTCAGCGGGGGTTTGTTTACAATCCAGAAATTGCTGTTAGTACTTGTTGTCCTCATTTTTTGTTTCCAAAAATGAAGGACTACTACCATGGTGTTTTTGTGAAAAAATGAAAAAATTTACTCTATGGCACGCTTCTCGAGGCAGAATTATGACTAATCCTTGGACTGGCTTAATCCTCAATCCGTTCTCGAACTACGTTTCGAATTTCGTCTAATTCTGAGTTCGTTTGCTATGCCTTTCCTTCAAATTCGGGTTTTAAAACCCAGACTGCAGGTGGAGAATTTTCTCCAAACTGCAAGTTTTAATGATATCCATTGTTGTGGTCTTTGTAGGGAAATTTTTGATCACTTACATATGCATTTTTTATTTCAAATATGTCACTTGTAATTTATTTTAAGTTTCCCATTTAATGTTTTTATCTTTTTATTGTTTTTTGGTCTTTTTTTTAGTTAAAATAGGGGTTTTTTTAGCTCAACTGCAAGTAAACATGCAGTTTGTCCAAAAAACCCCTACTTTAATGGGTTTTACATGTAATAGGGATTTTAAATCCCCATTACATGTGTGCAAGTGTTTAATACTTGTTGTAGGGATTTTATTTCCCCCTTACAAGTATTTTTAAAACTTGCAGTTTGTTTTTCAAAACCCGATTTTAGCATAAAGTTCATTTTTGACAATTTTTTAAACTTGTCATTTGTCCAAAAAAACCCGATTTTGGCTTAATGAGTGAAAAGTGAAATTTTAAACTTGTCATTTTATTTCTAAAACCCGATTTGCTTCCTTTTGAAGAAAATCGAACTTGTCATTCATTTTTCAAAACCCGAAATGCAAGGATGAAGCGATTTTGGACTTTTTCAAGGCGAAATTCGTGGATGAATCGTTGGATGATGGGGGCGTTTTGAGTTTGCATCCTATCTTCTTGCATTTTTTGACATCTATCATGCCATTTCAAAGACAAATCCGCTGGTTTTTACCCTAAGAAACAGCAACTGCGTTTTTTTTTTTTACGTGCCTCATGAATGCCACGATTTGAGCGGTTAAATCTTCAATGTTGCCCACACTCCTAAATCGTTTTAGCCTTTCTTCCTAAGGCGTGGAGGGTAAGAAAGGTTTCGCACCATTTAATGGTGCATTGAATGTGCAATATGCGATGAATGCCACGTTTTTACAAAAACGTGACTCTCTCTTGGCTGCGTGTTTGATCCTTTGGCATTAATATCTCTTCAAACACCTTTGGTGTTATTATTCCAGCAAATACCTTGATCATTTTGCTTCAACAAACCCGAAAGGAACACTTTCATTGGCATTTTACTCTTGCAAGTTTAAGATTGCTGCCATTTTTGGGGGCATTTTCACAAAAACGTGATAAGGGTTTAATAGTTCAGTTTTGCTTCTTCATCTCAAGAAGTATTGCATTGTTGGAGAAGCATTTTGATTTTCCAATCAAGGTATGTTCTTCCTTTCTTCTCTTCTTTTTATTATTTTCATGTCTTCTTCATTTTTCGTTTCTTGTTACATTCATTGAATGTGTTGTTCTTCCCTTAAAATTGGTTTTCATGAAACAAATCTTCCCTCTAAAATGCAATTGTTAAATTGCACTATTCTTCTCAAAATTCTATCTTAACTTGTATTCGAGATTTTTAATCTCGATTACAAGTTCGCTGGAAATTCTTGTTCTTCCCCTACGGTTGAGAGATTTAATCATTTTTGGTTAAATTTCCAGGCTTGAAAAATGTGAAATACCCCTCTCTTGCAAATTCGGGTTTTGAAAACCGGATTACATGTTGAAAAGATCTTCCCATTTTCATGAAAATGACTATCCCGGATATTCCCATTTCTATCCATCCACGCTCCCCATATCCGCACTTTTCATTTCCATCATTTCTCGCAAGTCAAAACCCCATTTTCCATCCGTTTCTCCATTTTCGAATTTACAAGTATACTTGTATTCGGGTTTTAAAATCCCGATTACATGTATGTACTTTCCAACTTGTATACTTGCGAAAATTCCCCCAAGATCCGAAATTGGTCAAAGTCAAGATTTTCCCATTTCTACATGTCTTCCCTCTTCTTCTCACAAAACTGTGAAATTCAGAGATCAAAGTTTTACCCATTTGAAAAAAGAAAAAATGATATTTGCAGCTGATTATGATGTGGCCTTAACCCTTTTAAGTCTTCATCACAGCATTCCAGGTTCGCAATCAATGTCAGATTTGCCGGCATCGCCAACTCCAAAGAAAATGAAATACAAATATGACAAATACCAGAATGAGATTGCACCTTCCCAGGTATCTTCTCCATTGGATCGTATCAGGGATACAGAAATAGGGCACGTTGATATGGCGGAATTCATTCACAGGGTAGAAGATCCACAGGATAACAACTTGCAGCGGCTGTTGGACAGCCATATCCATCATGCGTCTTCTTTCCCAGTGGCTGCCCTAGAACCTGAATTTATTCTTGCATGCGCCCATCATTTTGACAAAGAGTCAAGAGTCATAAAAAATGATGATGGTGAAGCCATAATTCGTCTTGATGCGGATACGATCGAGAAGGTCTTCAAAATACCTCCTGCACCTGTTTATATGGAAATCACCAAAGAAAGTGCAGCAGAGTATTATGTGAAAAGAGAAAAAGATTGCAAGCGCCACATCAATAAGTGGATTCATGAGCCACATCCTTCCTTCTCAAGATGGGCAAAGTTGTACCGTTGTGATTTCAAGTGGGAGATAGGAGACACCATCACTCTTCTCAGCAGAATGTTAGGCCTTGAGCACTCTAATGTCTTTGAGCCATGGATGTATCAATTCATCATGTTCATACAGCAGTCGCATCACATTTCATGGGGTGAAATCATCAGCGATGCTTTGTACGAACAACTTGCAGCAGTTCCTACCACTATGACCTTCTTTATGAATTCTTATTTGGTATATTTAGCAGCATCACTTAAACACTTTCCAGGTCTTTCTACCAAGGGTGATCGCTCGCTCATACCAGTTTGGGAATATTATGACCAACTGCCCTTGAAACCTAGCAGACTGCATTTCAGAAGAGTCCAAGACGCATTCTTTGGATATTTTATGTGTCAGTTTGACATGGATCTTCGAAATAAACGAGTGTCAGATGAAGCATGGGTCAAGGTATCTGAGTATGGCTGCTTATTCCTGCAATTTCCCACCTTCACCTACATGAGGATTGGGTGCTATGATGGACAACCATACATGCTTCCAAGATACCCGACCGATAGGATAATTCTTATGGAGTTGGGAAGACAAATTATGGCTGTTCATACTCTTCAGTCTGCTAGACACAAGGTCGGAATGGGAATCTCCAGCACAAATCCATTGAAAATTGGTCGATACTCCCTTGTCACATCTGTGAAGGCTAAGGCCATGGAGGTTGAATTGCAGGAAATCAAGCTTAAGAGGTTCAAACCTAGGGCTGATTTTGATTATAGAGGTATGAAGGAAAAGATCAAGAAATCCTTTGTACATGTTCATCGCATTGAAGACATCTGGGCAGATCTCCGCACAGAAGCTGAAGTCCTGAAGATGGATTACTGCAGGCTCACTGTTGAGCAAATTGTTGACTTGAACTTGGCAGATATCCCACAAGGGATGATTGATGACGGGCGTATACTTGATCCTGAATACATTTCACGGAGGGTTGAGGAAGCTCCACTTCCTTTGATTCAATGGTCACATAAAGAGTGCGTCTCCATTCTTGACAGATTTCAGCCCATCTTGGCCAACACTAACGCATGGTTGAAAAGCAATGCTGTTAGACTTATCAAAATCAAGGTTGGGAAGGAAGATGATTCTACAGGGCCTCTTGGACGGAAGTCTGAGATCCAGATTGATAATAAGGAGGGTGCTTCATCTTCAAGCACAAGGATCAAACTACGAGTTAGTCGTGCAGTAGTGCTTCCACCTGAAGAAACAACTACTCGTGGGAAGGAGAAATCGTGGTTCCATGTTCAGGTGGTTGATCTGGATAATCTAGAAGAGGGGCAGCAATCTGATGATGCGCCTAGGTCTCCAGTTCTAGACACGCCTCACGAGGTCATTCCTCCAGTTTCCATTGAGACGCCTCTTTCTCCTCCTGATTTGCTCATTGATGAGTCTCCTCAGAATGCAGTTCCAATTTCAGCATACGAGCCTTCTCCTGATCAACAGCGAGAAAGTATGTTGAAAGTTCCTGAAGATATTCCCATTTGCATTCAGTTATCAGAAATTGACACTTCCACTTCTGGTTTTGAAGAATTCATGAGGCAATCTTCATGTCCGTTGGTAACTGAGCAAAACATAGTTGCTATTCAAACAGATATTCCTCCCAGGGCGACCACAGTGATTCAAACAGAAACTACTTCTCCTTTGCCTACAACTGCTACAGGAAGTGAGTTGATGACTTTGCCTCCATGGCTTAGTTCTTTCACCCCGAAAAGAAAGAAGCAAGAGATCTCACCTGATGCCTTCGACTACCAGCAACTCAAACAGTCCAGATCCAAAGTTGCTAAGAAGGCGAAGACCATTTCCAGGATAACTGTTGATAGCAACAAGATGAAGGTAGCTGAAATTGTGGAACCTATTGCGGATAAACCACTTGAGGAAATGTCAGTTGCTGATTATAGGGTTACAAAGGTAGAATTGGGCAAGCAAACACATGAGGTTATTAAACATGATGCTCAGTTTTCTGTTGCTTCACTAGTGCAAAGATGTGACGATCTTCTTGCTAAGAAAAACAAGCTAGAAGAAGAAAATCGACAGCTCATGACAGCCATCCATAAAATCACAAAACCTGCTGCCGAAGGGAGTAACTCTATTGGTTCTTCTGGTTCCCAAGAATCGATTCGTGGAGTGGAAAGAGCTGCTCAGAAAGTACAAGCACTGGATTCCTGGGTTGATCAGCTTCATGATCAATGCGTGCAAGTTATAAAAGACATTTTTCAAATAATGTCTAAGCTGGAAACCATTGAGGAGAAATTAGATCAGACTTCTAACACTTTCAAAAAGAATTTGGGAAGTGTTGATAAAAGTCTGGCAATCTGGCGTACCATGCCCCAACAACAGCTCAATATCCTGCAGGATCACGCCATCATTTCTTCCAGGGTCATGTACTTGGAATTCGAGGAACTCATGGAAAATAAAACTCTTGTTCTTAAATCCCTCATCGAAGAGATCAGCGATGCAAGGAAATTCCGGGATGAAATTTATCAAGGTATTGTTTCACATTGTGAAAGGGTCTCTTGCAACATAGTAAGTCAGGATGGAGAGCTAATTCCAGAAGAAGAGGTTCTTGCAGATTTACAGATGAGGATTCACAGTGAATGGAGAAGTGAACAATTCTCAGCAGTTTCAATTCAAACATTGATGAAACACCAAGCCTTCTTGCATGAGATTCAGTCCATCTTGGATAAAGACAATTCCGCGCTTCTCCGCTGCCACGACACTATTGTGAAGACTATGGTAGTTGCTAAGAACACTCATGAACCGAATCCCGAGGAACTACAAGCAAGCATCCGGAAGTTTCAAGGATTCATGTCTTCACAAAATTCAACTTAAGTGTTTTTCAGCACTTAGTTGAATCTTCTCTCTTTTTGTAATTTCTTAGTTGTAATTTTGTTTTAACAAGATACATGTAAAAGTAGTTTATGTAAAATGCAAGTTACACATTACTTGTACTTTTGTAATTACATGTAAGTTAACAACAAGTTGTGTCCGATTAGGACTGTAGTTAGTTAGAATAACTCTTAGTTAGTTAATGAAGTCTCAGTTATTTATTGAATGAGTCTTGGTGGTTGAGAGAATCTCTCAAGTTAGTTAGGATCCTCCCACCTTTTTCTCAAGGCTCCTATTCTATAAATACTTGAGAGGTCCATTGTAATTTTTATCTTTTTGAAAGCAAGCAAAAACTCTGCCAAATTTACAGCAAGAAGTCTTTGAGCTTATGAATGTGAATTGAAGGTTTTGGAAGAATAATAAAGAAGGATTACTCAAGTTTTGAGTCTTTGAGCTACATGTTTGAGTTTGAATCTTTTTATTTCTTCTATGCAAAGTGTTTCTAAAGGAGCTTAGTCCAATCTGATTTGAAGTCTTTGAGCTGCAAGTAGAGAAGATTAATTAGAATAGGAAACTCTCTTGAAGGAGCAGCAAGTCTTTGAGCTTGCGTCCATTCTTGAGGAAAATTATTGTTTGATAAGAAATAGCAGCAAGTCTTTGAGCTCGCATTATTTCTTGTCTTTATGTTGAAAGAATAGATTATTCCAGTCTTTGAGCTGTTATCTTTTATTCGTTGTAAATTTTAGTATAGCAAAGGGTAGATAGGACTTCCAATAGTCAAGTCTTTGAGCTTGATATTGCTGTCCCGTCCCGAAGGAAGTGACGGAAGTCTTTGCGCTTTCAGGAAACTTCATTTCCTTTCTCTCATTTCACTTGAAAGTAATTACTGCTGTTCATATTCAATCGCTATCCTTTTCTGTGAAGAGAAAAGGATATTGTCTTTCTTAAAAAAGAAGAAAGACTGCTGTCCCATCCTGTTTTTATTTCAGTTTTAGTTAGATAGGGGGAGCCTTCCCTTAATTAGGAGAGTTTTTAGTCGTGTGCTGTGGTTGAAACCACAATTTTGTATATTTCCCCTAAGTGTACAAAATTTTCAACCAACAGTACTACTATCCAGCCTTACAATAAAGAGATACAAAGAAAAGAAAAGAGAGATTATACTATCCAATACTGATGAATTCCTCCAAGCTTAACACAATTAGCAAACTCAAACACACCCACAAAGAAATAACACACCACTAATCACTAAACTGAAAATACAATCTGCTATCTGCATAACACGTAGAAAATAGCCACTACCAAATTCACTATTATGCTCATAACTCGCCTTAAACTTCACAGAATGACACAAGAATAGAAGCAAATGAAAGCTAAGACTAAGGCGATGCAACCGGAAACTCAAACTTGCACCGCGAACATCACCAACAACCGGCACACAACCCAAGGCAGACAAGGAATGGTATAGCCAGCAGTAGAAAATCAATTTGCAACTAAAAATCAGAATGCACACCAAAAGAGACACTAAAGTAAAAGAAGGATCACCCTCCAAATACACTTCCAACAAGCTAATACCCAAAATGATCGATTGCACAAGCAGGGAGATATGAACCAATCTTTGCTTCAGCCACACCAAAAACCAGCAACACTAAAAACCACACCACACTGAAAAACTTAAAATGCACACTGAAAACTTCACCAACAATCCACCACTTAGCTAGGTACTATGTCTCAAGTATGAAACTGGCTAAACTAGGGAGCCACAACTCCAAAGCTCAAGTTCACTCACCATTCCGGCAACATAACGATATGATTTCTTCAAGATAATAAAATGAGGAGCCCATCCCTTGTATTTATAGATTTTTCAAACTCAAATTCACTTGAAATGGCACCCAAATTTCCTTTCATTCATTTGCATTTCATTACATGTCCCCCTCAAGACATGGCATCCCCTTTTCCAGCCTCCCTAGTCGAACTTTTCCCAAGGAAATCGCCATGTTATGACACCAACATTACAAAGCATAAATACCTTCATCTTTTATGCCATCAGCTAAGCTAAGGGAAATAAAAATGTGACTTAGGATAAATAACATAATATTTTCCTTCCTAAGTCATACTTCCAAAATATAATCAGTGAAATAATTAAATATTAAACTTTAGAATAAAATAATAATATTTAATTAGCAATTAAAAATCAACCACTGATTGCTGCCAAATCAACCATGTGAACGGAAGTGTAGAAAACACTAATCTAAACTAGATTGGAGCTCTGCTCAAGACTACCAAAAATAGCATTGCCCGAACTGACACTTACTAAAAATAGTAAGTCATGAAAACATCTCCGAAAGACATGCTTGTTGAACCCTATGAGAGAGATCGGAAAACCCTGGAAAACCCTCAAAATCCAATCAGCTGCCTACTTACTAGAAATAGTAAGTTCAAAAATCACTCCAAAACAGAATGCATGTTAAACCACCATGAAGCTCTCAAAAAACCCAGAAGGAATCCTTAGTTCTTTTTCCCAAACTCCAACCAGAACATCCCTGAAAACTGCGAAGAATCCTCCTAGAAAATAGGAAACCCTAATTCCTCATTCCAATCAGCCTACAAGTCTCTGGAATAGGCCAATGGACCACTGATTACTCCTTACTGAGAAGGGGACATTACACTTGTCGAGTCTGCGCCAAGTCCGAGTCTTATTTCTATGTTCTGATCACATGCATCCAAACTAGAGTCTTTGGAAAATGTTGTGAGCCAACTCCAACAACAATGTAGCTCCAATGACTTTAAGGCTCATACAAATCTGGTACCAACACATAAGGATCTGCAACATTGAACAATTGTATCTCCAACACACAACAAGTCTAAAAATCACAAGGTCCAGATTGAAAACTCCAATCTGAAATGGATTGAACAACGCCCAAAATAAAACATATCAATCTGAAGAATGAAACAGTAACATTCAGATACACAATAGCAATTGCACTTTGAGTATTGACTCTTAGTATGGAACTGGACACTATTCCTAGTCAGGGGGAATTTTCTAAGTGCAGCAATAGTAGATACAGAGCTAAACCAAACTCACCATCCCTTGAAAATCTGCCTAGAACTCCTTTTTTCCAAACTTTAATTAACCTAGCATTGTAGAGGTATGGATCACTGTAGTAGTGTTACAGATCATTGTAGCAATGGTATGGATCCCTATAGCATGCTATCAAAATTCATAAAATCTTCAAATCTTCACAAATTTCACTTTGAGTATTGACTCTTAGTATGGGACTGGACACTATTCCTAGTCAGAGGGAATTTTCTAAGTGCAGCAATAGTAGATACAAAGCTAAACCAAACTCACCATCCCTTGAAAATCTGCCTAGAACTCCTTTTTCCAAACTTTAATTAACCTAGCATTGTAGAGGTATGGATCACTGTAGTAGTGTTACAGATCATTGTAGCAATGGTATGGATCCCTATAGCATGCTATCAAAATTCATAAAATCTTCAAATCTTCACAAATTTCATTAAATCTTTACTAACTGATCAAATAAGCACAATGTGAATTTTGGAATGAATCCACCCAATAAGTTGAATGGGTTTTCATCCACACAACCAAGAAACTCCAATGGTTTTCATCCTCAAATTTCCTATAAATGAAAGCCAAAGCAATCAAGCTTCTCAGAGAGAAATTAAACAAATCAAGTATATCTCAAATGAGCTCCCAAGTGCCTTTTTATAATGATTTCATCCCAACACCTAATTAGGGTTTGCACATTTTAAATTAAAAGTGACTTTTAATATTTTATAATAACCATGTCTCCCAAAGCACCATTAAAAGTCACTTAATTAAATAACTTTTATAAAGTCGGTTTATTACATTAGACTATAGAATAACTTTATAAAGTCACTTTATCATATTAAATAACATAAACTTTTATATTTAATTTAAATTATTATTTGTTGTCCTCATTTTTGTTTCCAAAAATGAAGGACCACTACATTGAAATTTTTATGAAAAAATGAAAAATTTTACTCTATGGCATGCTTCCCGAGGCAGAATTTCGACTAATCCTTGGACTAGTTTAATCCTCAGTCCATTCTCGAACTACGTTTCAAATTTCGTCCAATTCTGGGTTCGTTTGCTATGCCTTTCCTTCAATTTCGGGTTTTAAAACCCCGACTGCAGGTGGAGAATTTTCTTCAAACTGCAAGTTTTAATGATATTCATTGTTTTGGTCTTTGTAGGGGAATTTTTGACTGATTACATGTGCACTTTTATTTCAAATATGTTACTTGTAATTTGTTTTAAGTTTCCCTTTTGTTGTTTTTATCTTTTTATTGTTTTTTTGGTCATGTTTAGTTAAAATAGGGATTTTTTGGCTCAACTGCAAGTAAACTTGCAGTTTGGTCAAAAAACCCCTACTTTAATGGTTGTCATATGTAATACGGATTTTAAATCCCCATTACATATGTGCAAGTGTTTCTAACTTGTTGTAGGGATTTTATTTCCCTTTTACAAGTATTTTAAACTTGTAGTTTGCTCCAAAAAACCCGATTTTGCCTTGCAAGTGCATTTTTGACAATTTTAAACTTGTCATTTGTCCAAAAAAACCCGATTTTGGCTTGATAAGTGAAAAAGTGAAAAATAAAACTTGCAATTTGTCTAAAAAAACCCGATTTTGGCTTGTAAGTGGAAAAAGTGAAAATAAAACTTGTTATTTTCTCCCCAAAACCCGATTTGCATGATTTTGGGTAATTCAAACTTGTTGTTTGTCTCCCAAAACCCGATTTGCATGAAAAATCGATTTGTTGAAGATTTCAAAGCAATTTTTTGTGGAGATTTTTTAGGGAGGAAAGGCGTTTTTGCTTCTACCCTATTTTCATGCAATCATGAACATCTTTCACGCCAAATGGAGGTTATATTGACTAGTTTTTTGCCCTAGATCAGCAAACACGTTTTTATTTAATGCCACGTTTTGGGGGATTAGAACTTATTATAGCTGCAATTTCCTAAAGCGTTTTACCCTCTCTCACCTAGGCGTGGAGTTTGGGAGGAGTTTTAAGCTATTAAATGATGTCCTCCAATATGCAACAAGTGCCACGTTTTTTCCTCCACGTGAATCATTACGGTTGCATTTTAGAAATGTTGAATGCCACGCATCTTCAAGGACATGGATCGTTTTAGTTTGAAGCACCAAGGCGTTGAGGTTTAGGAAGCATTCAAGCATTTTTTATGACATTTTGCTCTTGCTTGGTACCACGTTTTTCCATATAAGACGTTTTTACAAAAAAAGTGGTAAGGGTTTGGCATTCTGGATTGCTCCTTTTTACCGGTTTTGCTTCTTCATTCCAAGAATTGTTGCATTATTGGAGAAGCATTTTGCATTTTTAAGAAAGGTATGTTCTCTTTCCTTTCTTTCCTTCATTTTATTATTTTCTTGTTTTCTTTATTTTCATTCTTAATTACATTTTTGGCATGTGTTGATTCTTCCCCCAAAAATTGGTTTTTGTGAAAGAAATCTTCCCCTTGGTATGCAATTTATGAATTGCATTGTTCTTCCCAAAATTCCCCCTTTACTTGTATTCGGGATTTTTAATCTCAATTACAAGTTCGCTGGAAATTCTTGTTCTTCCCCTACGGTTAAGGAATTTAACCATTTTTGGTTAAAATTCCAAGTTGAAAAGTGTAAAATACCCCTCCCTTGCAAATTCGGATTTTAAAAACCGGATTACATGTTGAAGAGTTCTTCCCATTTTCATGAAAATGACTTTCCCGGATTTTCCCATTTCTATCCATTCATGTTCCCCATATCCGTACTACTCATTTCCATCATTTCCCGCAAGTCAAAATCTCATTTTTCTTCTATTTCTCCATTTTCGAATTTACAAGTGTACTTGTATTCGGGTTTTAAAACCCCGATTGCATGTATGTCCTTTCCAACTTGTATACTTGCGAAAATTCTCCCAAGATCCGAAATTGGTCAGAGTCAAGATTTTCCCATTTCTACATATTTCCCCTCTTCCTTTCACAAAATCGTGAAATTCAAGAATCAAAGTTTTACCCATTTGAAGAAGAAAGAATGATATTTGTAGCTGACTATGATGTTGCCTTAACTCTTTTAAGTCTTCATCACAGCATTCCAGGTTCACAATCAATGTCAGATTTGCCAGCATCTCCAACTCCAAAGAAAATGAAATACAAATATGACAAATATCAGAATGAGGTTGCACCTTCCCAGGTTTCTTCTCCTTTGGATCGCATCAGAGACATGGAGATAGGGCACGTTGATATGGCAGAATTCATCAACAGGGTAGAAGATCCATAGGATAACAACTTGCAGCGGCTATTGGACAGCCATATCCATCATGCATCTTCCTTCCCAGTGGCTGCCCTAGATCCTGAGTTCGTTCTTGCATGCGCCCATCATTTTGACAAGGATTCAAGAGTCATCAAAAATGATGATGGTGAAGCTATAATTCGTCTTGATGCGGATACAATCGAGAAGGTCTTCAGAATACCTCCTGCACCTGTTTATATGGAAATCACCAAAGAAAGTGCAGCAGAGTATTATGTGAAAAGGGAAAAAGATAGCAAGCGACACATAAATAGGTGGATCCAAGAGCCACGACCTTCCTTCTCAAGGTGGGCAAAGTTGTACCATTGTGATTTCAAATGGGAGATAGGAGACACCATCACTCTTCTCAGCAGGATGATGGGCCTTGAGCATTCCAATGTCTTTGAGCCATGGATGTATCAATTCATTATGTTCATACGACAGTCACATCACATTTCATGGGGTGAAGTCATCGGCGATGCCTTATGCGAACAACCTGCAGCAGTTCCTACCACCATGACCTTCTTCATGAATTCTTATTTGGTATACTTAGCAGCATCACTTAGACACTTTCCAGGTCTTTCTACCAAGGGTGATCGCTTGCTTATACCAGTTTGGGAATATTATGACCAGTTGCCATTGAAACCCACCAGACTGCATTTTAGAAGGGTCCAAGATGCATTCTTCGGATATTTCATGTGTCAGTTTGACATGGATCTCAGGAACAAAAGAGTATCAGATGAGGCATGGGTCAAGGTATCTGAGTATGGGTGTTTCTCACCTTCACTTATATGAGGATTGGATGCTATGATGGTCAGCCATACATACTTCCAAGATACCCAACCGATAAGATAATTCTTATGGAGTTGGGAAGACAGATCATGGCTGTTCATACTTTTCAGTCTGCTAGACACAAGGTTGGAATGGGGATCTCTACCACAAACCCATTAAAAATTGGTCGATACTCCCTCGTCACATCTGTGAAGGCTAAGGCCATGGAGGCTGAATTGCAGGAAATCAAGCTTAAGAGGTTCAAACCCAGAGCTGATTTTGATTATAGAGGTATGAAGGAGAAGATCAAGAAATCCTTTGTGCATGTTCATCACATTGAAGACATTTGGGTAGATCTCCGCACAGAAGCCAAAATTTTGAAGATGGATTACTGCAGGCTCACTGTTGAGCAAATTGTTGACTTGAACTTGGCAGATATCCCACAAGGGATGATTGATGACGGGCATATACTTGATCCTGAATACATTTCACGGAAGGTTGAGGAAGCTCCACTTCCATTGATCCAATGGTCACACAAGGAGTGCGTCTCCATCCTTGACAGATTTCAGCCTATCTTGGCCAACACTAACGCATGGCTGAAAAGTAATGCTGTTAGACTTATCAAAATCAAGGTTGGTAAAGAAGATGATTCTACGGGGCCTCTTGGACGAAAGTCTGAGATTCAGATTGATAACAAGGAGGGTGCTTCATCTTCAGGCACAAGGATCAAGTTACGAGTCAGTCGTGAAGTAGTGCTTCCTCCTGAGGAGACGACTATTCGTGGGAAGGAGAAATCACGGTTCCATGTTCAGGTGATCGATCTGGATAATCCAGAAGAGGGGCAGCAATCTGACGATGCTCCTAAGTCTCCAGTTTCAGACTCGCCTCACGAGGTCATTCCTCCAGTTTCCATTGAGATGCCTCTTTCACCTCCTGATTTGCTCGTAGATGAGTCTCCTCAGAATGCAATTCCCATTTCAGCATATGAGCCTTCTCCTGATCGACAACAAGAAAGTGTGTTGAAAGTTCCTGAAGATAATCCCACTTGCATTCAGTTATCAGAAATTGATACTTCCACTTCTAGTTTTGAAGAATTCATGAGGCAATCTTCATGTTCATTGGTAACTGAGCAAACCGTGGTTGCTGTCCAAATAGATATCCCTCCCAGGGTGACCACAGTAATTCAAACAGAAACTGCTTCTCCTTTACCTACGGCTGCTACTGGAAGTGAGTTGATGACTTTGCCTCCATGGCTTAGTTCTTTCACCCCGAAAAGGAAGAAGCAAGAGATCTCACCTAATGACTTTGACTACTAGCAACTCAAACAGTCCAGATCCAAAGTTGCTAAGAAGGCCAAGACTATCTCTAGGGTAACTGTTGATAGTAACAAGATGAAAGTAGCTGAAATTGTGGAACCTATTGCAGATAAGCCACTTGATGAAATGTCAGTTGTTGATTATAAGGTTACAAGGATAGAATTGGGCAAGCAAACACATAAGGTCATTAAACATGATGCTCAGTTTTCTGTTTCTTCACTGGTGCAAAGGTGTGACGATCTTCTTGCGAAGAAGGACAAGCTAGAAGAGGAAAACCGACAGCTTATGGCAGCCATTCATAAAATCACAAAACCTGTTGCTGAAGGGAGTAACTCCATAGGTTCTTCTGGTTCCCAAGAATCGATTCGTGGAGTGGAAAGGGCTGCTCAGAAAGTACAAGCACTGGATTCCTAGGTTGATCAGCTTCATGATCAATGTGTACAAGTAGTAAAAGACATTTTTCAAATAATGTCTAAGTTGGAAACCATTGAGGAGAAACTGGATCAGACTTCTAACACTTTCAAAAAGAATCTAGAAAGTGTTGAGAAAAGTCTGACAATCTGGCATACCATGCCCCAACAACAGCTGAGTATTTTGCAGGAGCACGCCATCATCTCTTCCAGGGTCATGTACTTGGAATTTGAAGAACTCATGGAAAACAAGACCCTTGTTCTTAAATCCCTCATTGAGGAGATCGGTGATGCAAGGAGATTTCGGGATGAAGTCTATCGAGGTATTGTCTCACATTGTGAAAGGGCCTCTTGCAATATAGTAAGTCAAGATGGAGAGCTGATTCCAAAAGAAGAAGTTCTTGTTGATTTACAGATGAGGATTCATAATGAATGGAGGAGCGAACAATTCTCAGCAGCTTCAATTCAAGCATTGATGAAACACCAAGCCTTTTTGCATGAAATCCAGTCTATCCTGGATAAAAACAATTCCGCGCTCCTCCGTTGTCACGACACTATTGTGAAGACTATGGTTGTTGCCAAGAACACCCATGAACCGAATCCTAAGGAATTACAAGCGAGCATCCGAAAATTTCAAGGATTCGTGTCTTCACAAAATGCAACTTAAGTGTTTTTCAACACTTAGTTGAATTTTCCCTTTTTTGTAATCTTTAGTTGTAATTTTGTTTTGACAAGTTACATGTAAAAGTAATTTTTGTAAAATGCAAGTTACACATTACTTGCACTTTTGTAATTACATGTAAGGCAACTACAAGTTGTGTTCGATTAGGACTGTAGTTGGAATAAGTCTTAGTTAGTTGGAGTAACTCTTAGTTAGTTAATGAAGTCTCAGTTATTTATTGGATGAGTCTTGGTGGTTGAGAGAATCTCTCTAGTTAGGATCCTCCCACCTTTTTCTCAAGGCTCCTCTTCTATAAATACTTGAGGGTCCATTGTAAATATATCTTTTGGAAAGCAAGCAAAAACTCTGCCAAATTTACAGCAAGAAGTCTTTGAGCTTATGTATGTGGATTGAAAGTTTTTGAAGAATAATAAAGAAGGATTACTCAAGTTTTGAGTCTTTGAGCTACATGTTTGAGTTTGAATCTTTTTATTTCTTCTATGCAAAGTATTTCTAAAGGAGCTTAGTCTAATCTGATTTGAAGTCTTTGAGCTGCAAGTAGAGAAGTTTAATTAAAATAGGAAAATCTCTAGAAGGAGCAGCAAGTCTTTGAGCTTGCGTCCATTCTTGAGAAAAATTATTGTTTGATAAGAAATAGCAGCAAGTCTTTGAGCTTGCATTATTTCTTGTCTTTGTGTTGAAAGAATAGATTATTCCAGTCTTTGAGTTGTTATCTTTTATTCGTTGTAAAAATTTAGTATAGCAAAGGGTAGATAGGACTTCCAATAGTCAAGCCTTTGAGCTTGATATTGCTGTCCCGTCCCGAAGGAAGTGACGGAAGTCTTTGCGCTTTCAGGAAACTTCATTTCCTTTCTCTTATTTCACTTGAAAGTGGTTACTGCTGTTATTCAATCGCTATCCTTTTCTATGAAGAGAATAGGATATTGTCTTTCTTGAAAAAAGAAGAAAGATTGTTGTCCCATCCTATTTTATTTTCCAAGTTGTAGTTAGATAGGGGGAGCCTTCACTTAATTAGGAGAGTTTTTACTCGTGTGCTATGGTTGAAACCACAATTTTGTATATTTCCGCAAGTGTACAAAATTTTCAACCAACATTATTCAAATGGTATTTAATATAATATCCATAAACCTCCAGTCGCCATGACACTATCAACTTCTGCAATAACTGACTATCCAAAAACAGCCATAATACCAACTAATCATCTTGTGACTTACTAGAAATAGTAAAAGTGACCAAAAAGATCTCTAGAAGGTACACACAAAACCTGGTGACTGAAGATATTGCATGCTGAAGCTGGGAGGATATTGAACTATGACCAATTGCCAGAAATAATGGTTTCTATAATAGTATTTGTTAATAATAGTAAGTCAACTCAGACTCCCAATTGACAAAACAGTGTCAAAACTAACACTTAATAAAAATAGTAAGTTTTGGACCAGTTGCCCAAAATCACCCTAAAAAGTGTTAGACAACTCTAAAACATTCTCTGAGAAACTAGAAACCTCCAAGAATAGGCCAACATTATCAAAATTGGAAGGCGCAAAAATGGGGACATTACAGTCCGCCCTTCTCAAAGATTGGTTGCCCTTAAGCAATCTACATCTGCATACCAAACCCACTGCTATTTGCACCTGTATGTAGATCAGAATATCAGGATCCCATATCAATCTCAAAGATATGGCTCCACCATTCCATTGTGCCACTCTACCATAATTGTCATCAATCTGTAGCAACCTAGGAAGCATTCCATCTATCATGAAAATCTTTGGATCCCAGATTGAGAATCATAATATATTCTGAGAGTGGCCAAATAAGTATGCCCGCAAAAATCACCAAAGGGAGTATCCTCAAGTTGCTGACAACTCCGTGTAACATAACCACCCATGGGAGTGCTCCACTTGGATCCCACAGGCAAAATGGCCATCCACCTTCCCCAATATCTGAAAACTCCCATTGCTCTACATTGACTACAAGTGGAATGCCAAACTACCACATCACTACCTCCCTATCTTGTATCCCGAAATAGAGACCAATCCACCATATGCTGCTGTTATAGATCAAAATAGCATCTACCCAACTGAGAACCTCACTCCAAATGAAGCAACAAGTGCCTCCAAGGGCAAAGGATGATGTGAGCTCATCAATATGCCAATCTCCAACAAGGAAAGGATGATACAAACCTCTCCATCCCCTCCAATCAGCTTTTATCCCCAAAAGACAATCTGAAATCTCTGTAACACCAATGTGTGGACCACAACCCAATGAATTAGGGTTGAAATGCTTCTTTTGATACATACCTCATACCCTAACAACAAATCAGCTCCATACTTCGATAATGCATCATGAGGGAATAGTGTATCAATGGCCTCTCCAAGAGTGTCCACATGCTCAAACAATCCTAAATCAGCAATGCCACCATCCATGTACACCCCTTCGTAGGCAGGTCCAAAAGATGTAAGCTCTACCTGGTGAGCCTCTAGAAGAGATAACCCCTCAAACTCTCCACAAACGTCCAAGGCTTCTACCAAATTTGAATCACTTATGTCTCCCTCTACATGTCAAAGTATAACACTAGTGGCTGGTCCTCCAGGTGTGTGCTCAACTATCTCTTATGTAGCTATATACACCAAGTGTGTTCTCAATTGACTCTCCCTCAAAGGTGACTCATGATCTCCATGGTGCAGGTTGTGTGTATACTCAATAATTTCAGAATCATAAATATTGTCAAGCCCATGCAGATCTAAAAGCTCTTCATGCTTGACCATCATAAGGGGTTCTCCTCTTATACCATGAGTACCACTCTCATCCTCAAGTGTTATGGCAGCCATAGAAGACTGGATTTCTACCATGGATGATGATGATTGAGCCAAACTCAATTCTTTACAGAGCTCATCAATCGGAATTTCTGATTCTTGAAGGGCCATTTGAGTGCTCTCCAAAGAATCTTGGGTAACCTTAAGCTCATTAGTAATCTTATCTACCTCCTCTTCTTTCCCTTTCAACACATCAAAATAGATCTCACCAAGCATGAAAAGGTGATCTCTATTGGAAAGTAGTTGTAGGTAATTGGTCTTCATTACCACTAACGCTTCTCTAAGTGCTTGTAAATCTAAAAGGGAAAGTTCACCACCGAGGTCCATATGTATCCTTGAAGACCTCCAACAACATTTTTCCATCAACTTGTGTGTGTCATCACAATGTTCAATGGCTGCAATGAGATGGTCTTCATTTACCTTCAACTGTCCTGCCAAATGATAGGACTCCTGAGACCTATCAACCCCATACAAATTTTCTGATTTATGATCAGTATCATGCAACACGAAATCAGATTTGTTTTAAAGGTTAATATCAACACCATCAATGCTATTAATGCCATCCTTCATGCACAACTGTGTAGGTGAAGTTAGAACAGCACTATGGTCAAAAATAGATACATCCAAAACAAGATCCACGTCATATGTAGGGATCATCTCACCCGGACCAACATAAGCATCAACACTCACATAAAATGTGGACTTATCATCATTGGCTGACTGGAAAACATTTTTAATTATACTATCAATATGTCCATCATATGCACTAGTGTGATCAACCTCGTAGGATAGCTCTATCTCAAGGCTTCCTACCAAGAAAATCATGCAATCATTACCTAAAATAACATCTTTTACATGACTGAAAATTGCACTTTCAAGTGAAAATCATTCCTCAGATGTGACTCTATAGATGACTGATTTTCTGATTTGGCAACCTCCGTGACAACATCTCCTTCAATCTTCATGTACTCTTCATCTATAGCTTCAATAGGTGACTCTCCTATGTCCTTGTCCTTATAGGGCTGAAGTGAACTTGTGGTTCTATTTTCTTTAGAGATAAGAATCCAATCTCCCAGGCATGTTGACTTATTTTTATCTTCTCCAAAAGAACCTATAGGCTGCAAGTCACAAACAAGTGCTTCTTCTTCCTTCACTAACCCTTCTTCAAAGGTAACTTATGATTTTTCTTTCATTATCCTTCTGATGTACTTCACCATGCCCATTCTACCAGGTCTCAAGGTTACAACCAAACTTAAGAAATCATCAAAGGAAATCAAGTTTTCAAAACTCTCAGGCATGCTTTGGTACTCTTCAAAGAGTTGGATAGCTTCCTATTCATAACTCTTGTTCCGATCTTCAACCCTGCTAAAATCCATTGTTGTACCTCTGAATGTCATTGAATCTCCCTACAGGATGGCAGGAACTTGGGCTTTGATACCACTGTTATGTCCCACCCTATTCTGGTACTAAATTTTTTGCCTTTTCCAATATGTGTAATTTCGTCAAACAATTTGGTTGCATTGGATAAATGTGTTGTTTCAGATTATATGTTTCCAAATTTCATTCAAGACTCATTGCAATGATGTTTAGAATATTTTTAACTTAACATATTGAAAGAACAAGAGCATAGAATCATTAAGATCATTATTTAACATTCAAATCAGATTGCACATCATCAAAAGGTTGACTGATTACAAAATTACAGATCTGGAAATGCAGATTTGATTGTACTTTGCAAGTATCAACACCCTTGGTAGTCTAAAGTCTGATCACATGCATCCAAAATAGAGTCTTTGGAAAATATTGTGAGCCAACTCCAACAACAATGCAGTCCCAATGACTTCAAGGCTCATACAAATTTGCTACCAACAAGGATCTGCAACATTGAACAGTACTATCTCCAACACACAGCAAATCTGAAACCCGCAAGGTCCAGGTTGAAAACTCCAATCTGAAATGGATTGAACAATGCCCAAAAGAAAACATTTCAGTCTGAAGAATGGAATAGTAACATTCAGATACATAGCAACACTTGTACTCTAAGCATTGACTGTCAATATGGGGCTGGACACTATTCCTGAATAGGGGGAATTTTCTAAGTGCAGCAACAGTAGATACAGAGCTAAACCAAACTCGCAACTCCTTGAAAATCTGCCCAGAACTTTTTCCAAACTATAATTAACCTAGCACTGTAGCGGTACAGCTCACTGTAGCAGAAGTACAAATCACTGTAGCAGTGGTACAAATCACTGTCACTGTAGCAATGGTATGGATCACTGTAGCATGCTATCAAAATTCATAAATTCTTCAAATCTTCACAAATTTTAATAAATCTTTACTAACTGATCAAATAAGCACAATGTGAATTCTGGAATGAATCCACCCAATAGGTTGAATGGATTTTCGTCCACACAACTGAGAAACTTCAAGGGTTTCCATCCTCAGATTTCCTATAAATGAAAGCCAAAGCTCTCAAGCTTCTCCAAGAGAAATTAAATAAACAAAATATAGCTCAAATGAGCTCCCAAGTGCCTTTTTATAATGATTTCATCCCGACACCCTAATTAGGGTTTGCACATTTTAAATTAATAGTGACTTTTAATATTTAATAATATCCATGTCTCCCAAAGCACCATTAAAAGTCACGTTGTCACATTAATTTATAAAATAACTTTATAAAATCACTTTATCATATTAAATAACATAAAGTTAAATGTTTAATTTAACTTTATTATTCAAATGTTATTTAATATAATATCCATAAAACTCCAGTTGCCATGACACTATGAACTTCTGCAATAACTGACTATCCAGAAATAGCCATGATACCCACTAATCATCCTATGACTTACTGTAAATTGTAAGTATACACAAAAGTGACCAAAAAGAGCTCTGGAAGGTGCACACAAAACCTACTGACTGAAGATGTTGCATGCTGAAGCTGGGAGGAGACTAAACTATGACCAACTACTGAAAATAGCGGTTACTAAAAATAGTAAATCAGCTCCGACTCACAACTGACCAAACGGTGTCGAAATTGACACTTACTAAAAATAGTAAGTCTCAGACCAGTTGCCCAAAATCACCCCAAAAAGTGTCAAACAACTCCAAAACATTCTTTGAGAAACTAGAAACCTTGAGGAACAGTCCAACCCTATCGAAATTGGAAGGCATAAAAATGGGGACAACTAAAACTAGAACTTAGACAACGAGAATCATCATTATTAAATGCCAATTGATAAACATGACTATTAAATATTAACTATCAATTGACATTTAATATTTATCTTTATGGCTATCATTTTGGCATTTGGCATTGATCAATGATGAAGTATCAAACTATCAAATGTATTTAGTTTTACAATTTTGTATTTGTTTTTTTAAATTTGTATGTAATATATGTGTGTGTGGACATACCCAAACCCACATATCCAAGGGCAAAAAAAATTGCCCGTATCCATACCCATGCCAATACCCGTACCGGCAACTTAGCAGTCAATACTCAACAAATTAAAAAATAAAGAAACCATGAAGTATAAGGATTTAAAGCTTTTATTTGCTCCATATACACTTCTTTCCTATTCATGTCTCTCTATTGTGTCAGTCTCCACCATTCCTAAGCCCTGAACTGTGCAGGAAACATGAGCAAAGGCGGGCACATGATTTACACTTAATTTTTTATGGTCTCATTTTTTAACACTCATTTGGTGTTTTGAACAGTCATGTTTGGCACGTCTGCACAGGAAGGGCATCATTTCCAGTCATGGGTTAAAGGACTGGCATTTTGTAGTTGAGTCTTTAAGGTTTTCTAAAGTTGCTTGTGACCAGGCACTAAGGGGGAATAACAGAAGGCTGAATCTTTGCCAAATCTGGGTTGCTGGGACTTGCCCAGGCCTGCTTGCCTCGAGACTTACCAAATGGCGAGTTTTGGATAAGTCTTGTAACTATGGTGTGAGGGGAAAATGAAATGATCATAATTTCTTCCTCTTCTATTGACTACACAAAAGATGTTAGAACTTAATAGTTTTAGTTTGTGAATTAAAGTAATTCTGGCATCTTTTTCAATGAAAATAATTCTTAACGTTCACCATTCTACAAAATTCCCAATATAAAGTTGAAAAGCATTTGATCCCTTTATCAATGAATGAAAATTTGAGTTGTGAAAATTGAGCAATCTTGAGGATGCAATGAGAACATTCATATTTTCAGTCCTTTTTTATTTCATTCAAATGAGTCAATTTCGTATTTTTATCCACTAAGAAAAGCTTGTAAGTCATTCTGGAAATGGCAATTTCGCCACCTATAAGATGTCACTCTAATGTAGAGCTATGCACAGGGCGTGTTGCTGGGCCTGTCAAACACTGCTGGAGTTCTAGCAGGTGTTCTCGGTACTGCAGCAACTGGATACATTTTACAAAATGGTCTGTATCTTTATAAATTAACTCAAAATCAAGCTAAATATACGTATCTGATTTGCAAATACTTATTAATTTTAGTTCTGCAGGATCCTGGGATGATGTATTCAAGGTGGCTGTTGGGTTATATCTGCTTGGAACTGTAATATGGAACACCTTTTCAACAGGAGAGCAGATCTTTGACTAGCGCTGATCTTCAAACTATTCTTGATTAGAATCTGCTAAATGACAAACCAAGGTAATCTGCTCTGAAGTAAGAACTTTCCCTTATCAACCTTTGCTAGAGGTTATGGCTTGAATTGCCCAGTAAATTAACCTTTTTCCCTGTTTCGATTCTCTATTTTAAAAAATTGAAAACAAGAGAAGAAACTTTTGGACTGAGGAATTTACAATCATTTGTATTATATATTTAAAGCAGTCCCTAAGGTGTGATACAGACCACTGAAACAATCAAGTGGCTTTCAGCAGGTGGGAGGCTGTTGATATTTTAGTGACCCAGCGGCTTATCCTCTCAACCAATGATAAAAATAAAAATGAGATTGGGACGTTGTATATATAGTATTACAGTGAATCCGACCTCTATTTTCAGTCTGAATATAATATAGATGCAATCAAGCGCAGTTAATCTAATGTCCGTTCAGAAGATGAACAGTTCCAGCAGCACGTGTCTGGCCAGCCAACCAAAGCGTGAAACCTTTTAACAATTTTATATTATTTAAAGTAATTGTGGTCAGATGGGAACATCGATGTCAAGGGCTAAGTGATCCCTTACTGCAAAAAAAAATAGAATCCATGTTATATGGTGCAGTGAATGGTCCTGCTAAGTGATCTAGAATGAACGGTCAGCTTCTTTCATGTTAATGAATAGTCCTGCTAAGCTTCTTTCATGTTAGAAATGCTAAGCTTCTTATGCTGTCCAAAACTGTCCAAAAAGCTTGTGAGAAATTAAAAATAGTCCTGCTAAGCTTCTTTCATGTTAGAAATGCTTTCACATAATGTCTATGCCAGCACAAACTGTGATTTAGAATGAATAGTCCTCGTTGTAGTCAGTTCCTATTCTTATGCTGTACTATTCCTTACAATCAAACATGTATCATATATACCTCAGAATGTTAAAATAGAGTTTTTTTTCAGTACATTGACACTGTCAACAGTATGGCGGAGCCTGCTTATGAATGTTATAGGTGGCGAAAATCATTTATTTCATCTTTCCCTCACCATGTTGAGTAAAATTACAATATATTCAACACGTCCTCTAAATGAAAATCTAATATTTACAAAAAAACCAATTAAACAGAACAGCATAGAAGAAACAGGAAACAACACGTCCTTTGAATTCATGTAAGATAAAGTAAAATCAAACTACCAAATATGAAGATGCTAATATTGTACATCATCTAAATCAAAAATGTCAACTCAATAACAAAAAGCAAGCGCTTAACCTAATGTGAATTAATAAATATAAATCTTTTGAATATTCGAATTGTAGATTAATTAAATGACTGATAGAAAAAGCTGAGTTAGGATATGAAGTTAAGATAGTTAAAATGGAAATTTGTAATCATAAAAATGAATTAAGGTTTAACATTATGTTAACTTTATGATATTGGACTACAAATTGTCACTTGTAAATGATGTTCTAATATTACATTTAATTTTATGATGCTTTGACAAACAACAAATTGGAGTGTTCTTCTATTTGAAGGAGAATGGAATCAATTTGAGTCAATTATAGTCAATTATGCACCACATAATCAAAATAATCATGTCATAAAATCATTATGAAGATCAAAATAAATTATAAAAAATGTGCAATATATTTTTCTCAATATTTCTTTCATAAATGTGGGTCAATGATAAGGAATTTAGACAACTAAAATGTAAAAATGTCATTTTTTCAATGCTTAAAGCACTCAAGAAAACTGTCCAAAAAGCTTGTGACATTCAAAACATGCACGCACAAACTTGTGTCATGCAAAATGGTTGTCATTAATAAATAAAATGGGGCCATCAAATTTAAGCTAAAATATAATAGAAAAATATAACATAAAAAGTGCAATACTAAATGCACCATCAATGGTCAAGATTTGAAGATAGAGATCAAACGGTGTATATTGAAAGTAAAGTTGCACAAATCTCACTTCCTCTATTTTTAAACCTAATAATAATGGTTCTCACATTATTTTTCATTTTTTAATAGGATTTTAAAGGTCATAGAAGGCTTTCACTAACATTTTGGGAGATTGGGAAGGTTTGTAAAGACTTTATGACCTCACTTAAGCCTTCTTGTTTATATTAATCCATTTGACATGTATAACCAAGTTAGCACAATAGAATTTATTATCAAGAGATCAAAATCATGAAATACATCCTTAATTAAAGTAAGCCCCCTCAAGCAAATAGTAGTCAAGAAGATCAAAGGACAAAGTAAGCAGTGGATTGACTCAGTGATATCAAAGGAAACCATCCAAGCACCAAATCAAACTTAGATTTATAGAACCTTAAGAATAATTAATCAAGAGATCTAATTAAATCAAGAGGGGGTCCTCATTTTTTTTATGCAAAGCATGGGGCATGTTTGCAAGGGCCCAACAAATGCTAACCAAAACAAAACAAAAATGGTCTAGAGCATTTCAAGTTTGGTAGACCAACCAAAGACCCTAAATCTCGTCTTAATCAATCACATCAGAAGGGTGAGTGCCAAGATAAACTAAGAGCAAGACTGATCAAAGTACAACTTCTGATGCTTTTGAATTCCAAGTGTGTGCATATGATTATCTTACCCTTTCTTAAGCATATAAGAACTTATCATTACAAACTAAAGATTGGGCTGCTTGAAGCTAATTTTTCTTTCAAATGTTCACTTGGACATAGCTTCTACTAATTATGAATCCATAGCCTCAATAGAGATTACGCAAATCACCCAGATAGTTAAGTTCTTGTGATATATAATTACTTTCTTAATTTTTCTATTTTTTATTTTTTTTATTTTTTCACTCTTTTCCTTTCTAATAATCTTTCAAATTTAGATCATTCTCTTATGGATATTTCTCAACTTCCAAGCAATGGAACTTTGTATTGGGTTGGGGATTAAGGGTGTACTGTCGTAAATTGTACACCCTTGCTAGGGTGGTACAATTCTACGCTTAGTTTAGCACTTGCCTTAGTGTGTTTGCATCTTGCATTGTAATTTCCCTTTAAGCATTTAATTAATTAATTTAATTAAATCTAAAGTCATATTTCATCACTACCCACATCATAAAATTAGGCCCTTTACCTTAAGTGTGCCCCTTTTTTATTGTATTCCTCCAATAAATCATTAAATCATAAACCCTAATTATGTCTTATTTCGACCTTTAAGGCCCGATTTCGCATATCAAATCATCTTGAAATCAGTTGTAACTTTGGGATTCACTCTAATATCATCATATCTAATGACCCTGAAAATTTGGTAAAAAGTTGGTCAGACCGTGCGTAAGTTATGCATGGTCCCCAACATTTTTCCCGAAATTTTGGGAGCATAGTTCTATGATATTATAATGCTTAACCCCAAGAAATTGGCAAAAAATTCAAATCCTAGTTCGGCCTAAAGACGAAATTAAGATCTAGGGTTTCATACATAAGAGCTCTCTTTCGTCATTTGAAGAACTAGAATTTTTTGGGCTAAGTTTTCTAGCAATCACAAGGAGTGTTCTATGTAGTGAATGAGAAGGTCTTTTGGAATCTTCAACAACATCTATCAAGCATTCTTTCATCAATTGGGGGCTTTTGAAGATGTAGGAAAGCAATAGAAGATCATCGACTAAAGATTGGGTTGTACCCCTCCCTTGGGGTTGGGTATGATTTCATGTCTTTGTATGAGCTTCATTACATCAATTTGCAAATTTACATTTATGTTTTAGATCACTTTGCATCATTGATTTAAAGCATTTACTTTGTCAATTACAAGAATTTAGGGTTCTCTTTAAATCATAGGGTTACTCTAGATTGTTTGCATTCATCATTTTAGGGTCTTGCACACACACAAGATTCCTTCACACACTATTTTACTATACAAATCAGCTATTTGTTGAGGTTGAAATCACCAGAATAGGGGTTTGACTAAGGCAAAACCCCATATAGCCACCCAAAACCCTATTTTCAGTTGCAAGTGTAGGTACAAGTACCTGGAAAACTTTCAAGACTACTAAAAGGCACAAGGACTGTCTTGAGGCCTCAGATCTATCCCAAAATCATCATGGACAGGGGCGTGGTGCCCTTGTCCCCCCACTTTCAGGTGAAATTTGACAGGTTGAGGGCTCAAAACATCAAGATTGCAGTCTCTCAGTTGCAGCTTCATGTTTGCAGAATCAAGACAGGGGTGTGGCACCCCTATCCCAGGCAGTTTGACATAGTTTTTGGTGCTAGGTACACATTCAAATTCCTCCCCCTTCTCTGCTTTCAGTATCTCAGTTTCAGTCTTGCAAGTTTCTACAATTTCAATTCATATATGCTTCATTTTTCATCTCCTAGTCTAGTTGATCAATCACACCCTATTTTTCACACCTTCTCTTCATATACAACAAGAGGAATAGAAACCCTGAGAGATAATCCTTGGCTCTCTCTTTCTCACAAGAAGTAGCCAAAGTGAGCTATCTCCCTAGGCTCTTTCATATTCCCTATATGTTGGCAAAAGTGAGATTAGGTCCTAGTCACCCGGTCTCACTTTTTCCCCTCCACAAAGGGTAACTTACAAGGAGCAAAAAACTCCTAGGTTTGTTGGTTGAAAATTTTGTACACTTGAGGAAATATACAAAATTGTGGTTTCAACCACAGCACACGAGTAAAAACTCTCCTAATTAAGGGAAGGCTCCCCCTATCTAACTACAACTTGGAAAATAAAATAGGATGGGACAGCAATATTTCTTCTTTTTTCAAGAAAGACAATATCCTTTTCTCTTCATAGAAAATGATAGCGATTGAATAACAGTAGTAACCACTTTTAAGTGAAATAAGAGAAAGGAAATGAAGTTTCCTGAAAGCGCAAAGACCTCTGTCACTTCCTTTGGGACGGGACAGCAATATCGAGCTCAAAGACTTGACTATTGGAAGTCCTATCTACCCTTTGCTATACTAAATTTTACAACGAATAAAAGATAACAGCTCAAAGACTGGAATAATCTATTCTTTCAACACAAAGACAAGAACTAATGCAAGCTCAAAGACTTACTGCTATTTCTTATCAAACAATAAGTTTCCTCAAGAATAGACGCAAGCTCAAAGACATGCTGCTCCTTCTAGAGATTTTCCTATTTTAATTAATCTTCTCTACTTGCAGCTCAAAGACTTCAAATCAAATTGGACTAAGCTCCTTTAGAAACACTTTGCATAGAAGAAATAAAAAGACTCAAACTCAAACATGTAGCTCAAAGATTCAAAACTTGAGTAATCCTTCTTTATTATTCTTCAAAAACTTTCAATCCACATACATAAGCTCAAAGACTTCTTGCTGTAAATTTGGCAGAGTTTTTGCTTGCTTTCCAAAAGATTATAATTACAATGGACCCCTCAAGTATTTATAGAAGAGGAGCCTTGAGAAAAAGGTGGGAGGATCCTAACTAACTTGAGAGATTCTCTCAACCACCAAGACTCATTCAATAAATAACTGAGACTTCATTAACTAACTAAGAGTCACTCCAACTAACTAAGACTTATTCCAACTACAGTTCTAATCGGACACAACTTGTAGTTGCCTTACATGTAATTACAAAAGTGCAAGTAATGTGTAACTTGCATTTTACAAAAAATACTTTTACATGCAACTTGTCAAAACTAAAAATTACAAAAGAGGGAAAATTCAACTAAGTGTTGAAAAACACTTAAGTTGCATTTTGTGAAGACACAAATCCTTGAAATTTTCGGATACTCGCTTCTAGTTCCTCAAGATTCGGTTCATGGGTGTTCTTGGCAACAACCATAGTCTTCACAATAGTGTCGTGATAGTGGAGGAGCGCAGAATTGTTTTTATCTAGGATAGACTGGATTTCATGCAGAAAGGCTTGGTGTTTCATCAATGCTTGAATCGAAGCTGCCGAGAATTGTTCGCTCCTCCATTCATTATGAATCCTGATCTATAAATCAGCAAGAACTTCTTCTTCTAGAATCAACTCTCCATCCTGACTTACTATATTGCAAGAGGCTCTTTCACAATGTGAGACAATACCTCGGTAAACTTCACCCCGGAATCTCTTTGCATCACCGATCTCCTCAATGAGGGATTTAAGAACAAGGGTCTTGTTTTCCATAAGTTCTTCAAATTCCAAGTACATGACCTTGCAAGAGATGATGGCATGCTCCTGCAAAATACTCAGCTGTTGTTGGGGCATGGCACGCCAGATTGTCAGACTTTTCTCAACACTTTCCAGATTCTTTTTGAAAATGTTAGAAGTCTGATCCAATTTCTCCTCAATGGTTTCCATCTTAGACTTAATTTGAAAAATGTCTTTCATTACTTGTACACATTGATCATGAAGCTGATCAACCCAGGAATCTAGTGCTTGTACTTTCTTAGCAGCCCTTTCCACTCCACAAATCGATTCTTGGGAACCAGAAGAACCTATGGAGTTACTCCCTTCAGCAAGAGGTTTTGTGATTTTATGAATGGCTGCCATAAGCTGTCGGTTTTCCTCTTCTAGCTTGTCTTTCTTCACTAGAAGATCATCACACCTTTGCACCAATGAAGCAACAGAAAACTGAGCATCATATTTAATGACCTCATGCGTTTGCTTGCCCAACTCCATCCTTGCAACCTTATAATCAGCAGCTGACATTTCATCAAGTGGCTTATCTACAATAGGTTCCACAATTTCAGCTACTTTCATCTTGTTGCTATCAACAGTTACCCTAGAGATAGTCTTGACCTTCTTAGCAACTTTGGATCTGGACTGTTTGAGTTGCTGGTAGTCAAAGGCATCAGGTGAGATCTCTTGCTTCTTCCTTTTCGGGGTGAAAGAACTAAGCCATGGAGGCAAAGTCATCAACTCACTTCCAGTAGCAACTGTAGGCAAAGGAGAAGCAGTTTCTGTTTGAATTACCGTGGTCACCTTGGGAGGAATATCAATTGGGACAGTGACCACGATTTTCTCAGTTACCAATGGGCATGAAGATTGCCTCACGAATTCTTCAAAACCAGAAGTGGAAGTATCAATTTCTGATAACTGGATGCAAGTAGGAATATCCATAGGAACTTTCAACACACTCTCTTGTTGATGATCAGGAGATGGCTCGTATGCTGAAATGGGAATTGCATTCTCAGGAGACTCATCCACGAGCAAATCAGGAGGAAAAAGAGGTGTCTCAATGGAAACTAGAGGAATGGCCTCATGAGGCGAGTCTGAAACTGGAGACTTAGGAGCATCGTTAGATTGTTGTCCCTCTTCTGGATTATCCAGATCGATCACTTGAACATGGAATGGTGATTTCTCCTTCCCACAAATAGTCATCTCCTCAAGAGGAAGCACTACTGCACGACTGACTCGTAACTTGATCCTTGTGCCCGAAGATGAAGCCCCCTCCTTGTTGTCAATCTGAATCTCAGATTTCCGTCCAAGAGGCCCCGTAGAATCATCTTCTTTACCAACCTTGATTTTGATAAGTTTAACAGCATTACTTTTCAGCCATGCGTTAGTGTTGGCCAAGATAGGCTGAAATCTGTCAAGGATGGAGATGCACTCTTTGTGTGACCATTGGATCAAAGGAAGTGAAGCTTCCTCAACCCTCCGTGAAGTGTATTTAGGATCAAGTATATGTCCGTCATCAATCATCCCTTGTGGGATATCCGCCAAGTTCAAGTCAACAATTTGCTCAACAGTGAGCCTGCAGTAATCCATCTTCAGAACTTCGGCTTCGGTGCAGAGATCTACCCAAATGTCTTCAATGCGATGAACATGCACAAAGGATTTCTTGATCTTCTCCTTCATACCTCTATAATCAAAATCAGCTCTAGGTTTGAACCTTTTAAGCTTGATTTCCTGCAATTCAACCTCCATGGCCTTAGCCTTTACAGATGTGACAAGGGAGTATCGACCAATTTTCAATGGGTTTGTGGTAGAGATCCCCATTCCAACCTTGTGCTTAGCAGACTGAAAAGTGTGAACAGCCATGATCTGTCTTCCCAATTCCATAAGAATTAACTTATCGGTTGGGTATCTTGGAAGCATGTATGGCTGACCATCATAGCATCCTATCCTCATATAGGTGAAGGTGGGAAATTGCAGAAACAAACACCCATACTCAGACACCTTGACCCATGCCTCATCTGATACTCTTTTGTTCCTGAGATTTCTGTCAAACTGACACATGAAATATCCAAAGAATGCGTCTTGGACTCTTCTGAAATGCAATCTGCTAGGTCTTAATGACAACTGGTCATAATATTCCCAAACTAGTATAAGTGAGCGATCACCCTTGGTAGAAAGACCCAGAAAGTGTCTAAGTGATGCTGCTAAATATACCAAATAAGAATTCATGAAGAAGGTCATGGTGGTAAGAACTACTGCAAGTTGTTCGCACAAGGCATCGCTGATGACTTCCCCCCATGAAATGTGATGTGACTGTCGTATGAACATAATGAACTGATACATCCATGGCTCAAAGACATTGGAATGCTCAAGGCCCATCATCCTACTGAGAAGAGTGATGGTGTCTCCTATCTCCCATTTGAAATCACAACGGTACAACTTTGCCCACCTTGAGAAGGAAGGTCGTGGCTCTTGGATCCACTTATTGATGTGTCGCTTGCAATCTTTTTCCCTCTTCACGTAGTATTCCACTGCACTTTCTTTGGTGATTTCCATATAAACAGGTGCAGGAGGTATTCTGAAGACCTTCTCGATTGTATCCGCATCAAGACAAATTATAGTTTCACCATCATCATTTTTGATGACTCTTGATTCCTTCTCAAAATGATGGGTGCATGCAAGAACAAACTCAGGTTCTAGGGCAGCCACTGGGAAGGAAGATGCATGATGGATATGGCTGTCCAATAGCCGCTGCAAGTTATTATCCTGTGGATCTTCTACCCTGTTGATGAATTCTGTCATATCAATGTGCCCTATCTCTGTGTCTCTGATGCGATCCAAAGGAGAAGAAACCTGGGAAGGTGCAACCTCATTCTGATATTTGTCATATTTGTATTTCATTTTCTTTGGAGTTGGAGATGCCGGCAAATCTGACATTGATTGTGAACCTGGAATGCTTTCTTGAAAATGCAAATGCTTCTCCAAAAATGCAACAATCCTTGGAATGAAGAAGCAAAATCCATCAAGAAACCCAAACCAAAATGCCAAACTCTTAACACGTTTTTGCAAAAAATGTCTTATATGGAAAAACGTGGCACCAAGCAAGAGCAAAATGTCATAGAAAATGCTTGAATGCTTCTTAAACCTCAACGCCTTGGTACTTCAAGCTAAAACGATCCATGTCCTTGAAGATGCGTGGTATTAAACACTTCCAATATGCAGCCATAATGATTCACGTGGAGGAAAAAATGTGGCAACTATTGCATATTGGAGGGCATCATTAAATAGCTTAAAACTCCTCCCAAACTCCACACCTAGGTGAGAAAGGGCAAAACGATTTAGGAGTTTATAGTTTGTTGAAGATTTAATCCCTCAAAATGTGGCATTAAAGAAAAACGTGGTTGCTGATTTAGGGCTAAAAACCAGTAAATGTATCCTCCAAATGTCACGAAAGGTGTCCAAGAATGCATGAAAATGGGATGCAAACCAAAACGCCTCCTTCCTCCAACAATCTCACCACAAAATTTGCCTTGAAATGGTCAAAAATCGTTTTTCCTTGCATTTCGGGTTTTTTGGAGCAAAAGACAAGTTCAAATTTGCATAAAAGAATGCAAATCGGGTTTTTGGAAGAAGAAAACAAGTTTTAATTTCACTTTTTCCACTTACAAGGCAAAATCGGGATTTTTTAGACAAATGACAAGTTTTATTTTTTACTTTTTCACTTGCCAAGCCAAAATCGGGTTTTTTGGAGCAAACTACAAGTTTTAAAAATTGTCAAAAATGCACTTGCAAGGCAAAATCGGGTTTTTTTGGAGCAAACTACAAGTTTTAAAAACTTGTAAAAGGTAAATAAAATCCCTACAACAAGTTAGAAATACTTGCACACATGTAATGGGGATTTAAAATCCCTATTACATGTAAAAACCATTAAAGTAGGGTTTTTTTGACCAAACTGCAAGTTTACTTGCAGTTGAGCCAAAAAATCCCTATTTTAACTAAACATGACCAAAAGACAATTAAAAATAACAAAGGAAGGAAGGAAAATTTAAAACAAATTGCAAGTAACATCTTTTAATAAAAATGCACATGTAATAAGCTAAAAATTCCCCTACAAAAACCCAAAACAATGAATATCATTAAAACTTGCAGTTTGAAGAAAATTCTCCACCTGTAGTCGGGGTTTTAAAACCCGAAATTGAAGGAAAGGCATAGAAAACGAACCCAGAATTTGACGAAATTCAAAACGTAGTTTGAGGATAGACTGATGATTAAGCCAGTCCAAGGATTCGTCAAAATTCTGCCTCAGGAAGCATTCCATAGAGTAAAAGTTTTCATTTTTTCACAAAAATTTTAACGTAGTGGTCCTTCATTTTTGGCAACAAAAATGAGGACAACAAGGTTAAACCATGTTGGTTACCTGGAAAGAAAATATTTTCCATCTGACAACCAATTGCAATAATTCATTCTAGCAAGATTCAAGAAGCATTAATATGTGAGTTTATATAATATTTTAAGAAAACATTATCTCAAGCACAAATATTACCTTGACTCTAATTGGATCAAAAAACACAAACTAATATGAATAATATAAACAAAAAATCTAGGAAAATGATGGATTTCCCATCAAGAAATTGTTGAATTTATTGATCAGAATTAAAATTATCTTGTTCTATGTATTACTAATTAAAATATAAATCTGACTATCTTCTTTTGTATGGCAGGTGAGAGGAGCATTTATTTTTCTGTATTATTATATTACCGTTTCTTCATAACCTCCTTCTTATCCCTTCCCGTGATCTAAAATGTATTCTTCCTTTTTATATTTCCTTGCCTCTTTGAAGCGAGGCACCCAAGGGAGGCATCCGTTGAATACATGTCTTTTTGGTTTATCATTGTCTAAAAGGTAGTCACTTCTTATATTCTTTATTAGCAATATGCATCGCTACCTTAGGAGATCATGTTTCATCGTAAATGCCAATCGGTGTGGCTTAGTATTATAACCGAAGTCTATCGGTATTTTCTCAATGCTAACAGCCGATAGTTATCGGTGTGTTAGCCTTGACAACTGATAACTATCGATGTAGACTAACACACCGATAACTATCTGTGACCTTTATGTTGCCACCCGATATATCGTGTGCATCCCGATATAATAATATGCAGCCCGATATAATAATATGCAACCCGATATATATGTATTAATCGGTGTTATCATTATTTATGTTATATTTACTTTATTAATTAAATATAGTAATAATTATTATTATCTTATCAATTTATCAATAATAATAATAAATAACATAACGATATATATTATTAAATGTTGAAGGCCTTAAGGTCAATTTAACATTTAATTTTATCCGACTGAAGCTATAAATCATTAACACTCCCTCTTAGCTAGCGAGGATAAAAGATATTGGGAGCAATATTCATAAATCGTATGATGCTTATCTTGGGACCATAGTTTCAAGATGTGAATTGCCTCTGTCGACGATTCTATCCACAAGCTCTTGAGTGGATTGCCTCAGTCGGCGATTCTATCCATGAGCTCTCACGTGGATTGCCTCAGTCGGCGATTCTATCCACAAGCTCTTGTGTGGATTGCCTCAGTCGGTGATTCTATCCATGAGCTCTGAGGTGGATTGCCTCAGTCGATGATTCTATCCACAAGCTCTTACATGGATTGCCTCAGTCAGCGATTCTATCCATGAGCTCTCACGTAGATTGCCTCAGTCGGGGATTCTATCCACAAGCTCTTACATGGATTGCCTCAATTGGCGATTCTATCCACAAGCTCTTACGTGGATTGCCTCAGTCGGCGATTCTATCCACAAGCTTGAGTTATTGTAAGATCGTCACCTTCTAATAACTTCAAAAAAATACAAGTGGAAATCATTTGGAAGTCGTCACTTCCTTATGATTTACACAAGGCCCATAAAATAATTATTAGTATTAATAATAATAATCAATGTTTACAATTTTACCTCAGAAGTGCTCAATCTTTATTAGTAAGCTCCCTCTCAATCACAAGGTATCTTGAGTTTCTTCTAGAGAACATATTTTCTGAACATACGTCTGAATTTATGACTTCAAATCTGATTCCATTCGTCATTTTAAAATACAAACTTTCAAGGAGATATCAATCTGATCTTTAATCGAATCTTCCTTCATGCGGTTAGGCTTTATAGAAGGAAACCTGACTCTGATACCATGTTGAATTTATTGATCAGAATTAAAATTATCTTGTTCTATGTATTACTGATTAAAATATAAATCTGATTATCTTCTTTTGTATGGCAGGTGAGAGGAGCATTTATTTTTCTGTATTATTATATTACCGTTTCTTCATAACCTCCTTCTTATCCCTTCCCATGATCTAAAATGTATTCTTCCTTTTTATATTTCCTTGCCTCTTTGAAGCAAGGCACCCAAGGGAGGCATCCATTGAATACATGTCTTTTTGTTTTATCGTTGTCTAAAAGGTAGTCACTTCTTATATTCTTTATTAGCAATATGCATCGCTACCTTAGGAGATCATGTTTCACCGTAAATGCCAATCGGTGTGGGTTAGTATTATAACCGAAGTCTATCGGTATTTGCTCAATGCTAACAGTCGATAGTTATCGGTGTGTTAGCCTTGACAACCGATAACTATCGGTGTAGACTAACACATCGATAACTATCGGTGACCTTTATGTTGCCACCCGATATATCGTGTGCATCTTGATATAATAATATGCAGCCCAATATAATAATATGCAACCCGATATATATATTTATATATATATATATATATATATTAATCGGTGTTATCATTATTTATGTTATATTTACTTTATTAATTAAATATAGTAATAATTATTATTATCTGATCAATTTAACAATAATAATAATAATAAATAACATAATGATATATATTATTAAATGTTGAAGGCCTTAAGGCCAATTTAACATTTAATTTTATCTGACTGAAGCTATAAATCATTAACAAAACATTATCTCAAGCACAAAAATTACCTTGACTCTAATTGGATCAAAAAACACAAACTAATATGAATAGTATAAACAAAAAATCTAAGAAAATGATGGATTTCCCATCAAGAAATAACTAAAAACATTTAACAAGTATGTTGTCCTCATTTTTGTTTTAAAAAATGAAGGACCATTACATGAATTTTTTGTGAAAAAATGAAAATTTTACTCTATGGCATGCTTCCCGAGGCATAATTTTGACTAATCCTTGGACTGGCTTAATCCTCAGTCCACCCTCGAACCACGTTTCAAATTTTGTCACATTCTGGATTCGTTTGCTATGTTTTTCCTTCAATTTCGGGTTTTTTCTCCCTAACTGCAGGTGGGAAATTTCTCTTGAATTGCAAGTTTTAATGATTTCCATTGTTTTGGTCTTTGTAGGGAAATTTTTGGCTAATTACAAGTGCACTTTATTGAAAAATAAGAACTTATAACTTACTTTTTATCTCCCCCTTGATGTTTTTTGGCTTTTTAAGTTAAAATAGGGATTTTTTGGATAAGTTACAAGTAAACTTGTAATTCTTTTCTAAAACCCCTACTTTAATGTCTTTTGCTTGTAATAGGGATTTTAAACCTCTATTACATATGTGCAAGTTATTAAAACTTGTTGTAGGGATTTTATTTTCCCTTTACAAGTAATTTGTAACTTGCACATCTCTCTCCAAAACCCAATTTTGTCTAGAATTGAAATAAAGTGATATTTTAAACTTGCTATTTTGCCCAAAATACCCGATTTTCTCCATAAAGTGCAAATTGGAGAATTTTAAACTTGTAATTGCATTTTTAAAACTTGATTTTGCCTTGTTGATGGAAAAAGTGAAATTTTAAACTTGTAATTGGATTTCTAAAACCCAATTTTGCCTTCTTGAGAGAAAAGTAACATTTTAAACTTGTTGTTTTCTCTCAAAAACCCGATTTTCCTTATTGCATGCAATTTTAAACTTCTTGTTCTTTCCCAAAAACTCGACCAGCAATATTGGTGGATTTTGTTGACAATTTCCACCGATTTTTGTGGAGAAATCTTAGGAGGAGGAAGGCGTTTTGGATTCTTTGCTATTTTCATGCATTTTCCAACTCTCTTCATGCCATTTGGAAGACATTATCGCCACTTTTATGGGGGTTTAATAGCAAAAACGTTTTTGAAAAATGCCACGATTTTCCTCATTCAAGTGCCACGAATCTTGTCTTTCCTAAATCGTTTTGGCTTGTCTTGCCTAGGCGTGGAGGTTGGGTGCTTTACTTGACCGATTCTTCATGCTTTTAATGGGCATTTTGATGCATATGGCATTTTTTTTCAAAAACGTGGCTAGGGTTTAAATCTTCTTCTTTTGTCTATAAGAGATTCTCTCTCTTCATGATAGTTATATGTTTTGTTTTGTTCTTGCCTAGAATTGGTTTTGTGAGAGAGATTTTCCCCTTGCAAGGCAATTTGTGAATTGCATTGTTCTTTCTCATTTTCCCTCTTTACTTGTATTCAGGATTTTAAATCCCGATTGCAAGTTGGATGAAAATAATTGTTCTTCCCTTATGGTTAAAATAATTTAACCATCTTTGGTTGAAATTCCAACTTGCAAAGATGAAAAATACCCATTCTTTCAAAATCGAGTTTTTAGAGCTGGATTACATGTTGAAAGTTCTTCCCATTTTCTTGAAGACAATCTTCTCAAAATCTTTTCATTTTCACTTATATCCATTTCCATCATCCGCACATACTACATACCATTTCATCCACTCATTTCACACCTTCATTCATTTTCCCCATTTAAAGTCTACCTGCGGTCAACCATCCAAAACCCGAAATTGGTCCAAAATGCCCTCAAAAAACACTTGAAAATGAGTTCTAAAGGTCCAATTACAAGTGCAAACTTGTAGTTACCCATTACACATATGAAGTTGCATGTTTGTTCTCCACAATTGCAAGTTAATGCTCTTGTTTTTCCCACACATGTAATACAACTTCCAAAACCCGAAATTCACTTGTGAGCCCATTTTTGCATCAATTTATCCCTTCCCTTGTCAATTCGATTTGCACACACGATCTACCAAATCAATGGATTAAGCAATGGGCCTTATTTTGCAAGAAGATTTCAAGAGTGAAGGATGATACAAAGAAGAGATACAACAACAATTCATGGTTGAGAGCATAGAATGCTTTCAAGACAAAGATGGTCATGACATGAAAAGAGGAAGGCGACCCTTTCCCTCCTGAAAAGATAGTACTACCCCAAGCAAGGAGACAAGGATGCAAGTTCCCGTTCCGGTTCAAGATGTCTTTACTAATCCACAATACTTCAAGTTCTAGCATCTTGAAGCCACATGAAGATCATCACAAACAAAGGATGATGCAGTTAGAGTCGTGTCTTTAGACACATGGAATAGTTTTAGTTATGCATTTGTAATTTTGTTTTGACAAGTTACATGTAAATAAATAACTTTGTAATTGCAAGTTAACTCATTACTTGCACTTTGGTAATTACATGTAAAGCAACTACAAGTTGTGTTCAATTAGGACTATAGTTGGAATAAGTCTTAGTTAGTTATTGAATAAGTCTTGGTGGTTGAGAGAATCTCTCAAGTTAGTTGGGATCCTCCCACCTTTTTCTCAAGGCTCCTCTTCTATAAAGACTTGAGGGGTCTATTGTAATTTTTTTCTTTTGGAAAGCAAGCAAAAACTCTGCCAAATTTACAACAAAGAAGTATTTGAGCTTTCATGTGTAAATTCAAGAATTGAAAGGAATAGAAAGGAATTGCTCAAGCTCTGAGTCTTTGTGCTACATACTTGAGTTTGTGTTCTATATTATCTTTCTTGCAAGTGTTTCTTAAAGAGCTTAATCACATTTGATTTGCAGTCTTTGTGTTGCAAGTATTTGAGGTTAATATAGATTAAAATAAATATTCTGTTGAGAGAAGTTGTAAGTCTTTGTGCTTTCACTTGTTCTTAAGAGAATTTAGGAGCAGATTTTGTGAGAAATAGTTGTGAGTCTTTGAGCTTATACTACTTCTCATTGTTTTAAGTAGAAAAGAATAAGATATTCCAGTCTTTGAGCTGTTATAATTTGTTCTTGATAGAATTAGTATAGAAAAGGGTAGATAGGACTTCATATAATCAAGTCTTTGAGCTTGATATTGATGTCTTGTCCCGAAGGAAGTGACGGAAGTCTTTGAGCTTTTAGGAAACTTCATTTTCTTTCTCTCATTTCATTTCAAAAGTTGTTACCGTTGTTTTATTTCAAATTGCTATCACTTTTCTCGAAGAGAAAAGGATATTGTCTTTCTTGAAAGAAGAAGAAAGATTGTTGTCTCGTCCTATTTTATTTTAAAAGTTGTAGTTAGATAGGGGGATCCTTCCCTTAATTAGGAGAGTTTTACTCACACACTGTGGTTGAAACCACAATTTTGTATATTTCTCCAAGTGTACAAAATTTTCAACCAACAAAATAGTGCTTACATTGTTTATCCATACAAAATGCTCATTTTAATCAATGTCTATGCACCTAGTTAGCAAATTGGGATCCTAGGACCTATAAAAAGATAGAAAAACAAGTAAGATTCAAAATTGAACCCAAAATCCAAACAAGCTACGTAATATCAAACTAAAATACCAAGCTAACATCACCAACTAGACAAATAACAAGAAAGGATAATTCATATATTTTGCTTATAGATTCAGTTGTGTAGAACCTTTTTGCATCAATGTTTCAAATCACTCTCTGTGATTCATCATCAAAATGAGAGAGTTGAAGGAGAAAAATGATGAATCACGAAGTGCAATTCAAAACTTTGCTACAAAAAATTCTACACGGTTGAATCCAGAAGCAAAATACAGGAATTACCAAGGACTATGGAAACCTAATCTCTCTAAAAAAGGATAAGGCAAAAATAGAACTACATACTAAATCTCAAACAAAACTAGCTAACTATACACCTACCTTGTTGGAGTAATTAGGACATTAATCTAATTATTTATTTATTAATTAGGTCCTTTAATTACTTTTTCACTTAAGCTAAACTTATTGCTTTTTTCATCTAGAGATATGCGTTTATAACTTTAGTTCAACTATAGTTGAGTCTCATTTAGCTCCTCTATGTTTTTCTTTAGTTCTTCTAACTGTGGGATTAGGGTATCTCTTTCTTTCTATAAAATGAGCCTTCATTCATTGATTAATTGTATCTCAAATATTGTGTACAATCAATATAGAATTCTTAGTTTACTATAGAGCATATTATCTTTGCTTGATCTATTTTGTGTGACATGTGTTTTACTTGCAGATGATTCATGGCTCCTATGGTTGTATTGTCAAATTCTACATGGTACCAAAGCACAATCTTTGTTCCTACATGGTATCAGAGTTTCAAATCTATTAAGTTCCTATCCACATACTTGAGGGATCCAACCTTTAGTAATTCTTTTGGGAACATTGGGCTCAAACAAAGGTTGCCATCACGTTCACAACATCCCAAAACCCTAAGATTGATTGTTGTTTCATCAAAATTCGAGCAATTGAAGTTTTGGGTCAACTTGACTAAGGGCATGAAAATCAAGGAAAAATAAAATGGTAGTTAAAAAATATGGACACTTATGAGCTAAATAGAGGTCGCCATCATGCTCAAAAGGCCTAAGAACCCTAAAATCGCCTATCAAATTGTCAAAATCAAAGGTTATGAAATTTTTAACAAATATTTTTAGGGTGCATGGAAATTTGTACTATACCGTACGGATCCATATGATCATATGGTTCATACCCTGTACCTGGCACTACAAAATTCCATGTAGGTTTGCAAAAATCCCATCACAAATAAGTTTTTTGGCAAATTTTTATAATATTTTGAAAATTTTGAGGTTTCAAAATTTGGTCAAAATTGCATGTAGGGGTTGAATAAGTTTTTGCAACCTTGTGGTAAAATATGTACCCATTTCTAGTTGGTACACTTGCACTTGCAAGCTTGCGTTGTCCATTCATAGAATTGACATCATCCAACTTTGGCGGCTCTCTCAAAACATAGTGCTTAGCTAAAAATAGCTAGCCATCCCCAAATTTAGCAAGAAAGTGATCTTTTTAGCATATTTTGGCATCTGGGGTTTTCCAGCAACCTAATTTTTTTGAGGTGATTTTTTTTCTTGCTAAGGGAATATTTTGATATCCCACTAACGTCAATGGTATGGTCAACCATTTGACCTATTTCAAGCCTTCAAACCCTAATAAACCTAGGTTTGGTTTTTTGGCCATAACTTGGGCATATGGGCTCGAAATCGCATAAATGAGATATTGTTGAAAATTTGGTTCTAGCGTTGATCTAGTGGTGTTGGTAATTTTATCAAATTCTAATCCAATTTTTCATACCAGGCCTCCAAAGTTAGCCTTCATTTTTTGCGCTTTTCGGACCATATCTTGCACATTTGAACTTCATTTTTTGAAAACCACATATTGTTGGAAATATGGAGTCCTCTATCTAGATCATAGATCCATTTTTCCATTATTTTCCACTTGTACATTTTATTCAGATTTTTGAGCTTTCACTATGTGATTAATTACTTGGATGTTTTGGCACTTGGGTTGGATTTGTTTGTTGGAGAAGGTTCTATTTGATGTGCTTTGCATGTTCTGATGTTTTGGGGGTCTAATTATTTTATTTGAGGAGGTATCATGAGTTTTTTAGTTCATCCTTATATCATCCGTCTGGAAAAGGGAAATTATGAGTCTTCACATCATGGCATCCCAATACATCTCAAGTGGCTAGATATTTTGTCTTATTTGTATGGACTCATACCTAAACTATTGACTCCATGTGGTAAATAAACTTGAGATAATAGCATAAACCATGTTGTAGGATTTATTTTGTCTAGTGTTTTTTGATTGAGGATCAAACAAATTTTGAAGTGACCTAAAACCCTATTGACATAAAGTTGCCCAAGAGATAAAAACCAATAAATCAATAGCTAGCCATCAAAAAAAGATCAAGCAAAAAACACAGAACATCAAAAAACCAAAACTACCTAGTTCAAATTTTTAAGAGCCTCGATGGCTTTAGCTTCCAATTGAGATATACTAAGGGCAATTTTTTCCAGGTCCTAGATGTCTTGGCATGGTTGTTTCACATATATCTCTTCAAATTAGCTCTCATATGCTTGCATGGTCCTTTATCCTCCTCTTGCTCCTTCATCCTATTGTAGGCTTCGACATCCACCACAGTCCCTTTTTGCTAATTTTTTTCTAGTTTCTCAACCAAGGTATTGAAACTGTCAACAAAGTTCTTGACCACTCTATGACTGAAGGCTCCAAGAGAGGTGAGATTATCATTAGTGTTTTTAAACTTACTCTCTAGATTTTGAACTCTCCCTTCATAATCATTTTTCAGAACTTCCACATTCTTCACAGTCTTTTGCAAAGAGTCAACAATAGTTTTCCTTTCATCCTCACTCCACAACCCTCACTACTTTTGTCCTTCTTGCTACTAACTAAATGGAGCTTAAGGTTGATGGCCTTAGTTTCATGAAAGATCCACTTGTTCATTTTAAAGTTGTCAACTGTGGCATTACGACCTATATCCAATACATCGTTAGGGCTACCGTGCTCAAGATTAGGAGAGGAGTAGCATTGAGATCCCTAGGGAAGCAAGATCTCCCATCCCCAATGGTGACAAGCCCAAACTCTTCAAAAAGGCTATGAATGGAATGATCATCCACGGATTTGTTCTCAAAAATAGGGGACTTGTTCTTAACAGGGTTAATTGTATGAAACCCCTTCTTCTTGACCACAAACACTAGCTTAGAATCCTCATCCTTTGTTTTTCATTCATCCTCTTTAAAGAAGCATCTACTAGAGTCCTCTTCCTCAGAGGTTGATTCCACATTAGAAAAGACAAGGGAGTGCTTGAAGGGGGAAGGGAGGGAATTGCAATTTTCATTAATTAGGTCCTTTAATTTCTTTTTTACTTAAGCTAAACTTATGTGCTTTCATCTAGACATATGCTTTTCTAGCTTTAGTTCAACTATAGTTGAGATTTATTTAGCTCCTTTTTGTTTTTTTTAGTTCTCCTAAAGTAAGATTAGGGCACCTCTTGATTTATATAAAGCAAGTCTTCATTCATTCGTTAATTATATCTTCAATATTCTTGTGTGCAATCAATACATAATTCTTAGGTTGTTATAGAGCATATTATATTTGTTTGATCTCTTTCGTGTGGCATGTGTTTTGCTTGTAGATGATTCTTGGATCCTATGGTTGTATCTTCAACTTCTACATACCTAACTAAAATAAACTCTATATATGTACAAAAACTTGAAAAGAACAAGCATAGGGGCTACCTCTTAACATTTTTTTCATTATGTATAGCAGTAAAAACACAATCCATATGATTCTAGAAATGTAAACTCGTACTCAAAAAAATAAAAGAGGCATTGTAGTGTCGTAAATTATACACCCTTGCTAGGGTGGTACAATTTCACACATAGGTTAGCACTCGCCTTAGTGTGTCTTGCATCCTGCATTTCTCATTCTCCTTTAAGCATTTAATTAATTAATTTAGTTAAATCTAACGTCATGTTTCATCACTTTACACATTACAAAGTTGGGCCCTTTACCCTAAGTGTGCCCCTTTTCATTTTATTCCTCCAATCAATCATTTAATCATAAACCCTAATTATGTCTTATTTTGACCGTTTAGGCCCGATTTCGCATATCAAAACACTTTAAAATCAGTTGTAACTTTGGGATGCACTCTAATATCGTCATATCTAACAACCTCAAAAATTTGGTGAAAATTTGGTTGGACCGTGGTGGGAATGCACATGGTCTGCGACTTTTTTCCCGAAATTTTGGGAGCACAATCCTATGATATAATAATGCTTACCCAAAAATATCAGTGGGAAATTCAAATCCTAGGTCGGCCTAAACATGAAATTAAGATCTAGGGTTTCATACTTAAGATTTTTCTTTCTTCATTTGAAGGGGTCTTCTTCTAAGAATCAAAGAGCAGGTTTTTGGAGCATAAAGAGCCTTCTTTGCAACGAAAGAGTAGATCTTTGAAGTCTTCAACAACATTCAACATTCATCCATCAAACATTCATCAAGCATCATTTCATCAATTGGGGGATTTTGAAGATGTAGAAGAACAATAGGAGATCACCGATTGACGATCGGCTTGTACCTCGCCTTTGAGGTTGGCTTCAGGTACAAGTTCGGATCCAAGCGTCGCTGGAAGTTTCGGGACTGGAAGAGCACACAGGGACAATTTTGGGTTACAGATCCTGGCAAAAGCCCCAAGGATAGGGGCGTGGCACCCTAGTCTTTCCCAGGATAGTGGCGTGGCGCCATGGTCCTGCCCTTTGTTAGAAGGACTTGGCATAACAACACTTTGTAGGTTTCAAAATCCCTCTTGTCAGTTGTAGCTCCAAAACTATAGAATCAGTACAGTGGCATGGAACCCTAGTCCCAGACATTTATGCTTAGATTTTAGACACAGGGGCACCTCTGATTTTGCCTTCTGATCTATACTTTTCAGCAGTGTATCAATTGTTCTTTGATTTGCATTCTCAGATTAGGATTGGCTTGCTTACTTGCTTTCTAGGTTAGGTTGCATTTTGCATCATTCCTCTCTCTCATTTACAGAAAAGGAATATAAAACCTAAGAGGTAATCCATGACTCTCTTTCTCATAAGAAGTAGCCGACGTGCGTTACCTCCCTAGGCTCTTTCATATTCCATGAGTGTGTATGAGAATGGGATTAGGGTTTCCATACTTAGTCTCACTTTTTCCCCTACACATCTTTGGTGAACCCGACATGAACCCAATTTCATTTGCATTGCATTGCATTGTTAGATCTAGATCTATTTTATTTCATTTTCTTTCAAAACATAAAAAAAAACAAGAAAAAAAGAGATAGGTTTCTTTCATTTTCCTTGCATTGTGTGGTTAAGTTTCATGCAATTTTCATTTCAAAATCTCAAAATTCTATTTGCAAGAAGTTCATGCTTTTGATGATGTATGCAATTTTGTTGATTATGAGTCTAATAAGGATGAATTAGATGAAGCTCTAGATGAGTTTTTGAACCCTAAGCCTTCTAAACCATCATTTTGCCAAAAGTTAATCAACCTTGTTACTATGCCATTTCGTGGTGATGAGAAAGATAAGTTGAATGATTCCTCTCATGGTTACATTCCTATCAACTCCTCCACTAGATCTAGCAACATAGTTGATTCCCATGATTCCCTCTATGATGTTATGTCTCCTTTTGAGTCCAAAGATAAGCCTTTCAATCACTATGACCATGCTTTATTGGATGATGCCCTCAATGACTTTATGTCTTTGCCTAAACTTTCAAACAAGAATAATGCATCAAAAAGGTTAATCAATATGATCAATGTGAATGAACACAAACCACTTTTTGTTGTCCAAGGTGTTTGTCCTTCTCCAACTTCACCTCTTCCTAATCAACCTCTTTTCATGGTTCAAGGTGGATATGCTCATGATTCCTTTAGCACTCCAAACAAACCTATCATTATGGTTCAAGGAAGGAATCCCACTAAGAGTCCTTATAGCTATGCTAGACAACTAACTAAGGAGAGTTATAATGCAGTTGCCCATACCTATAACATAAGAAACAATAGGCAACCTAACCCTCCTCCAGTTGTTCTGACTCCTCTACCTAATCCTCAACTCATTCTTCCTCAAGTACCTCACATTTCACCAACCCTTGGTAAGGAATATGATCTTGTCGAATAACTTAAATCTATTCCTGCCAAGATATCCCTTTGGGATTTGCTTCAAACTTCCTCGACTTATCATGGAATACTACAAGATGCTTTGAAAATATTGAATGTCCCACATGTAGTGACATCCAATAATATGGCTTCCTTGATTCACTCTATTACATCACCTAAGGCTCAGATTGTGTTTACACAAGATGAGTTGCCCTCTAGTGAAATTCAACAACAATATGATCCCTTAATGATTGTGGTTATCATAAATGATAGTACGATAAGACGAACATTAGTGGACAATGGTTCTGGCCTTAATGTTTGCAACATTAACTTGTTGCATAAGATCAATGTTGATACATCTCTTATTAAGCCAGATTCTCTCACCATCCATGGCTTCGATAATGTTGCTAAATCTTCACTAGGTATCATCACCTTGCCTATTAAGGTAGGTCCTATTACTTTACCCACTCCTATCCATGTCATGTCTAGAGAGTTGACATACAACTTGTCGCTAGGAAGACCTTGGATTCATAGCATGCAAGTTGTTCCCTCTACATTGCATAGGCTTGTTTACAAACATCAACAATACAACATACACCTTGTTAGGTGACACAAGATTCCAGGCGTGTTTACAAACATCAAGTTCTAAATCCTCTTCAATCAATTTTTCTCCTACTATCTTAGATAATTCCTCTAAAGTTTCTACTCCGATTAGTGTGACTAGTTCATCAAACCTGTCTCCTATATCTGGATTGATCCCCGATACTTCCTCAAGTGGACCTAAGGTTCTTGAGGAAGAATCTTCTCAACTTGACTGTACGATTGAGAATAATTTATCTAGTGAACAGATTCTTGTAGAAGATGATTGGGGATCCCTTGACTTCAATCCTACTTTTGTAGGGGAATACAGAATTCCCGCTAGAGAACCTAAGGTCGAAAAGAAGAAAGAAGAAGAAGAACCTAAAAAGCAATCTACTTTGTCTGGGCCATTGAGTAATAACTTTGTGGCAGCTTCTCAGATTTCATCTCCCTTAGTTTATGGTCTAGAGGATATTGATCCTTCACTGTTTGAAAATCCTCCTTCTTCTTTAGAAATGACTAACCTTTATGGTCCTAGTTTTCACATCCTAGCTAGGTGTCGATATAATGGAAATGGATGTGGTGCTTAAGAACAAGGGATTAAGGTTCCCTTGGAATACAACTTTCATGATATGACATTGGGGCTTGGTTATGATCCTTTCAAGCGTACTAAAGCCTCTAAGAGACCATCTATTAGTGTTAATGTCATTTTTGCTTCTCTCTCACTAAAATATCTAGAATATATTGACTGTGATCCTTCTTGTGTCTTTGCTTTGGATATTTTTTCTACCGATGATTCCTTAGCTGAATTATTGGGAGCTTATGACAACCTTCCTCATTATCACCCTAATCAAAATTTTCCCTATTATCTAAATGCGGAAGCTTACTTTGGGAAAGAAAGAAATAACGATGAGATAGTTAAAGAATTTCCTCAATTGAAAGATGCTCCTCAACAAAGCAATCTCCTAATAAATGACATTGATATCAAGATGGATCCTTGTGTTGAAGATAAGATCATCAAGATAGGGAAATGTCTTGATGATGAAGAGCAAAAACAATATGCTGAGTTGTTACACAAATTCCCTGAGATCTTTGCTTAGATATATTCTGACATGCCTAGCATAGATCCTAAGATTGTCACTCATAACATTGTCCTAATTCCTGATGCTAAACCTATGAAGTATAAGATTCGAAAGATTCACCCTAAGGTGGCATTACTTGTTAAAGCTAAGATTGAAAAATTATTGGATGTTGGATTCATTCATCCTATCGATTATTCCTCATGTATTTCCAACATTGTGGTCATGGCTAAAGTTTAAAACAAGATTAGGATGTGTACTGATTTTCGTGATTCGAACAAGGCCTCTTTAAAGGATGATTTTTCCCTCCCAAATATCGATATGATAGTCGATTCGGTAGCAAGGCATGCTTTACTATCCTTTATGGATGGTTTCTCAGGATATAATCAAATTTTCATCAATCCCCAAGATCAATATAAAACTACTTTCATCACTCCTTGGGATACGTTTTGTTGGATTGTGATGCTTTTTCGATTGAAAAACGCAGGCACAACCTATCAGCATACTATGACTCTCATTTTTCATGATTATATGTATAAGGCCTTAGAAGATTATGTTGATGACATCTTAGCCAAATCCGTTCTTCGTACAAATCATGTTAAAATCCTTCATCAAATCTTTGAGAGAATTCGTATTATAACATGCGTTTGAATCCCCGAAAATGTGTTTTTGGTGTGGATAGTGGCAAACTATTTGGATTCATAGTTTCACATCATTGTTTTGAGGTGGATATGAAGAAGATAGATGCTATTGTTAACATGCTAGCTCCTAAGAATGTCTCCCAACTAAAAAGTTTGTAAGGAAAGATCCAAGCTATTCGTAGGTTTATCTCTCAACTTGTAGATCGTACCTTTCCCTTCACACAATTGCTTTAAAAGATTATCACTTTCCATTGGAATGAGGATTGTCATCAAGCATTTGAAGACCTAAAAACCTATTTGGCCAATCCTCCTATTCTTCAACCTGCTGATCCTACTAAGCCTTTCCTTTTTTACACCATTGCTTCCCCTCAAGCTCTTGCAACCTTATTGGTACAAGATGATAAGGATGATAGAGAATGTCCGGTTTATTACATAAGTCGCACTCTACTCGATTACGAGGTTTGATATTCTGCAATAAAAAGATAGTGCCTTGCTTTAGTCTTTGCAACCCAAAAGTTGAGGCATTATCTCTTGAATGCTGAGATCCATCTTATCATTAAATTCGATCCTCTTAAACATCTTTTATCCAAAATTGATCTTTCTGGATGCTTAGCTAAGTGGGTTATGATGTTGACTGATTTTGACCTTAAATTTGTCTCACAAAAGGCAATAAAGGGTCAAGCGTTGACTGATCACTTAGTTGATGCTCCTTCATCCTTCTCCCTAACTAATCCAGCGTCTTTTCTCGATGGATACATTCTTTCCATTGAGGTTGATGAGACTTGGGAATTGTACTTTGATGGGTCTAAGTATCGTACAGGATCGGGGGCAGGGGTGGTCTTAATTTCTCCAAAAAAGAAGCCTTTCCTTTATCATATCGTCTCAATTTCTTATGTACCAACAACACTGTTGAATACGAAGCTCTTATAGCTAGAATTAAAACAACCTTGGTGTTAAATGTGAAACATCTACATATTTATGGATATTATCAACTAATCATAAGACAAGTGACAAATTAAGCTAAGCAAGATAAATTATCATGATATAAAGATCTACCTTTATCCTTGTTACAAAAATTGATTCCTATACCATGGAGCCAGTTCCTTGAAAAGATAATCGACATGTTGATGCGATGACATGTGTTGCCTCTCTTGTGTCTCTAGAGGACCCTTGGTAGATCTTCAATTTACTATTCACAACCTCACTACCCTGGCTATTGCTGATAATCCTAGTGATGTGGCATTTTGTTGCATGATAGATCCTGATGAATGGTACTCGCATATTGTGAGATATTTGAGTGATGGTACCTTTCCTGATTCTGCGAATAAGAATACTAGGGCTAGGATTCGCAAATTGGTTGCTAGTTACATTATCTTTTCTAATATTCTTTATAGGAGGGGTTATAATGGTCTTCTCCTTCAATGCTTAAACAAGGCAGAAGTCCCTATTGCTCTTGAATAAGCGCATCCAGGTGCTTGTGGGGGGCATTTTGGGGGTAGGTTTTTAGTTCAGAGATTGCTTCTAATGGGATATTATTGGCAAGCCATGGAAAATGATTCCTTTGTGTTTGTTAAACGATGTCATCAGTGTCAGCAACATAGCAATTTGTGTTGGCCATTTTGTGGAATTGATTATGTGTTTCATTGATGTTTTTCATTGGTGCCAACACTAGCTGTTTGGATGCTTTACCAGCACCCTTCTGGTCCCAGTAGGTTGAGTGGTTTCTGGTTGATCTGGATCTAGCATGATCCGGCAAACTCTGGTATAGTTTGGTGATGGAATTGGCTTGTTCATGATACTCATACTCATATTTGGTCAGTTTGTTTTGGTCTGGTGATCGGGTGCTATCCTACTTGCTTAGAAGCTTGGTTTCTGGTTTCGGTGAGGGTTTCACCGGCAGAGCTTTTGATGAAGATCTTTGTTGAATTGCATAAGTGGTGTTGGAGCAGCTTCTGGTGGAGTTTTAGGATGTTGTTGGTGATCATGTTTGAGACTTGGCGGATGGAGATCATTGTTGTAGCGTGTGGACCTATATTGGGTCCCGGATGATCTAGGTTATGGACCGACTTTAATGTAATGTATGGATTGGACCTCTCGATGTATTTCTAAGATGTCTTATCTATTGGATATTATGTTTTTGGTCTAAGGCCAACATGGTTTGTAATTATGTAATTGATTTATTATTTAGTGGTCGACCTGATTGTTTATGGTCAAAGGTTTGTATATATAGATGTAAGATCTCATTGTAGATCATCATGGTTATGGTTAGTGGTCATGGTCAAGGAATGTAATGTGCGAATAATGCAATATCATTCAGGTAGAGGAGTTGGTCAATCATTTGAGATCGAATTGGGTTTATGTAAGAGGATTTAGTCCTCCCGTATTGAACTTAATCAGAATTGTATTCAAGCATGGGAGATGTTATCTTTTGCATTTCAACACTTCTCCGGATTGTAGTATGGATTTCTATGTAGTTAGTGAGGCTCCTTTTGTGATGAGCAGTGCACTCTAGGTTGTTGGCCTTCCTACAAGTGCAGGCCCCTCAATTGTAATTCACATATTTGTTGCAGAAGTTTTAGCTAACTGTGGGTAGGCTTCCCACTGTGGTTTTTCCCTTTATCGGGTTTTCCATGTACAAATCTTGGTGTCATGTGGATGGTATTTATTCTATGATTATTGTTTATGCTTAATTGGTTTAACTGATATTCCTGTATTAATATTTTGGGTTTCGGTATTAAAGTTTAAATTGCTAATAATCCGATAATCTGTGACAATTGATTCACCCCCCCCCCCTCTCAGTTGTCTTCTGGTTATTTGAATTGTCTAACAATTGGTATCAGAGATTTGGTCCTCTCTGTAGAAAGCTTAACCGCTTGAGGAAGATCCTGTGGCGACTAACAATTCAAGTTCATCCAATTATTCTGGAGCTATCTTTTGGAGGGATATTCTAAGGCTTGATGGAACAAATTACACAGTATAGAAGATTCAGGTTGAGACTCATCTGAGTGTTGGCAATATTGCATTATAACAGACAATGAAAGATTGTTGGCATTTCATAAGGATATTGAGAAGGTTGTTGATGATTATGGATATAACTGATTAAAGATGTTTTACTGTCTTGATATTATTATTTTGTCATTGATGTCAAGAAATTGATTTTCTAATTCAATATGATGTTGCCATATCTTGAGAAGTATGATATGAAGATTATAAAGATGTCGGTAAAAGACACAGGATGAATAAGGGGATGAATATGGTATTCAATGGGCAACTACGACCGAGTCAGACAATGATGAGATCATGATGTTTTAGATTGTTTTAACATCATACATATGTTGTAAATTGTAAAGGTTAATACTATACTATGTTATCAAGCAAAGAACCTAGTCGATAAACCCTAAGGTTATCGCTATCGGTTAATGAAGGCGGAATGTCTATCGAGTGAAGTTTAGTATTCACCAAGTTATTACTGAGTTGTAACCGAGCTATAACAGAATGCATTAAATGTTTACATGCGGTATTTAATGAAGGAAGCTGATGAGCTGGAGCGGATTAAATGATTGGTAAGCCGTGGAAGAAGTTTGTTAACGAATCTAAGGCAATGAAAAGTCGGCATGAAGATCTATAGCTCAGATTGAACTGCAATACCCTGGCACAAATTCCAAGACTTTTATGCAAGTTCCAAGGTGGGGTAAAACATTTTCAGATCAAAAGATGCATTGAACCTGGACAAGATTGAAGATCTGATGGCTATGATTGATCATGGGAAATGTGATCAAGGAAATTAAGCAGTTACCTAACTGTTTATAAATAGGAAACTATTGATAAACAATGTATGTGGGCAAGTGTATGCGCAGGGATGCTACATAGTGATTACCGAGCATAGAAGCTTGAAGACCTGTTAGAATAACAGAGTATAGAAGCCCAGCAGATAGACAAGATTAGTTCTATGTCTAGATTGTATTGAACAAATAGGAATTTTCTTTAGCATTTTAGATGTGAAGTTGCAGATAGATTTTATTATTGTTATTTTGTGAAAGTGACAGAAAATCTCTTAACCGAGTGGACTTAACAGTCTTATATGTAAACCCTCTAGCAAGGTGACATTCTGATTGAGTGTTTGAAATCCTTTAACAAGGTCACTTCTAACAAAGTGAAGATCCTAACAGATCTGAGGAAAATCCCTTAACTGGGTCACATCTAGCAATGTGTTTGTAATCTTTAACAGGATTTGCTTTTAACCGAGCATACTCTAGAAGAGTATATTTCTTAGTGGGTCCGAAATCCCACAATGGTTTTTCCCTATTTGGGTTTCCACATTAAATCTAGTGTTATGAGGTTTATATTGTTCATATGCTTTTGAGTTTGCATGTTTAACAGTTTTGGTTATATTATTGATATATATGTTACCGAGGTTGAATCTGATATTTTTATGGATGATTAAGTTTGTATGATTCACCCCCCCTTCTCATCTTGTTGGCTATTGGATCTGTACTTATATTAAGTATCAGAACTATCAATTGGTATCAGAGCTTTGGACTCCGAAAGGAAAGTTTAAAGGCACTTGAGTTTAAAGATCCAAAGATGTATAAGAGGGATACACTGAAGCTGAACAAGTCAAGTTTCTCTACATGGCAGAAAAGGTTGAAGCTACATCTATCAGGAGTTGGAGAATATGTTGTATACTATCTGGAGAATGATTTTGTTGCACCAAGCACCTATCCATTGACTATGGAAGAGATAAAGGCGAAGAAAGAACATATTCAAGCAATGATTGAAATAACATCTGCATTGACCGATTCAGAGTTTAATGATCTAGAAGGCTACAATGATGCAAAGGCAATGTGGGATAAGCTCATATCAGTATATGGAGGAGATGAACATGTTCAAAGAGCAAAAGTAGATAGTCTAAGAGGACAACTTGAATCTATGAGGATGAATGAAGGTGAGGACATAACTCAGTACAGTACAAGACTAAAGGAGATTGTCAATCAAATCAAAGGAGCAAGTGGAACTATTGAAGAAAGGGATATAACAAGTAAGTTGTTGAGAAACCTTCTACCAGCTTATGCAATCCAAGTCTCTGCAATCAATGAATTGAGGTCTGTACCTAATATGCTAGTTTCTTTGGATGCTACTATTGGTAAGCTACATGCATTTGAGTTAAGTAATTTTGATAACAGTGGATCTTCAGTAAATAAAGTTGAATCTGCATTTAGTTCTTTTCATCTTGATGAATCTAATGATTACAATGAAAGAAAGTATAAGTACTCTGAAGGAGATCACAGTGGAGCAAGTGATAGATTTCGGAAGAACATGGAAGAAGTACACAAACTATATGAAGAAATTAGAAAGCAAGAAGAGTTTGAAGCACTATTAGCCAAAAGGTTACCGAGAGGCAAAGGTAAGTATAAAGGAAAACTACCTTTGAAATGTTTCAATTGTGATAAGATAGGACATATGGCTTTTAACTATCCTGACAAAGATTTTACTGAAAAGAGAGATTACCAAGATAACAGACAGAAAGATAATCATTACAGAGGAGACCGAGACTTCAGAAGAAGAGATAGAAAGACATGCTTAATAGCTGATGAGGAATCTAACGATGATAAATCAGATGAGACTGATATATAGTAAGTAGTTTATGTGGCTATCAAGGATGGCTCAAATGAAGAAAGGTATGAAGAAAAAGCCCTAATATCTCACATAAACACTAATGATTCTTGGATTATAGATAGTGGATGCTCACATCATATGACAGGAGATAAACACAAGTTTGTTATATTAGAAGATTATGATGGAGGCTATGTTAGATTTGGTAATGATGCACCATGTCGGGTAAGAGGTAAAGGATCTATAAGACTTCTTGATAATGCAAGATGCAATGATGTTTACTAGGTTGAAGGTCTTAAATACAATTTATTGAGTGTAGCACAGCTAAACAACACAGGTTACCGAATATAATTTCAGAAGGGAATTGTCAAAGTTCATGACAAAAATGGAAAGTTAGCTGCTACCGAGACACAAACAAAAGGTAATACATTTCACCTTGACTCAACTCGGAATAAGTGTTTGCATGCAAAGTTAGATGATACTTGGTTATGGCATAAAAGGTTTTGTCATGTCAATTTTGATAATCTGATCAAAATAAGTAAGAAGCATAGAGTAAAAGGTCTACCGAGTCTTGAAAAACCTGAGAATGCTATGTGCCAAGGATGCCAGATGGGTAAGATGACAAGATCAAGCTTTACAAGTAAGTCTTACACTTCTAAGGGAATTTTAGATCTAGTGCACACTGATCTTTGTGGTCCTATGAGAGTTCAAAGTTATTATGGTGATAAATATTTCATATTATTTTTGGATGACTATTCAAGGATGATGTCAGTAATGTTTTTAAAAGAAAAATCAGAAGCTTTTCAAATGTTTAAATGGTACAAGGCAAGAGTTGAAAATGAAACAGGAAGACAACTGAAATGTCTTAGATCAGATAGAGGAGGAGAGTTCACATCTGATGAGTTCAACTTATTTTGCAATGATCATGGTATTAAAAGACAAGTCTTTGCACCGAGAACTCCACAGTAGAATGGAATAGATGAAAGAAGAAACAGATCTATTGTGGATTGTGGTAGAACACTGATGATTGAAAAGAAGGTGCCACAAACATTTTGGAGAGAAGCAATAAGCACAGCTGTTTACACCTTGAACCGAGTTCAATTGAAGAAAGGTACTTTGAAGACACCATATGAAATCTGGTATGATAAGAAACCTAATGTTAGTTATTTTAAAATCTTTGGAAGTAGATGTTATGTTCATAAAGATGATAGAAATGGCAAGTTTGATCAGAAAAGTGAAGAAGGAATGTTTCTAGGTTACTCTTCTAGAAGCAAAGCATTTAAATGCCTAATCAAATCATCTAACAAAATAGTAGAAAGTGCAAATGTGAAAATTGATGAATTCCCAGAAAGAAATGATGAAGGAAATTCCAAGTAACCAGAAGACTATGATGAATTTGTCTATGTTCAACCGAGAAGTGCTATCGAGAAGACTGTTGAAGAAAATGAAGAGAATATCCAACTACCGAGTGATGAAGAAGATAATACAGAGCCTACCAAGCCTCTATTAGCCAAGTATGTCAGAAGACATCATGCACCAAGTCAGATTATAGGAGATACGGATGATCCAGTGATGACAAGGAACAAACTGAGATAGAACACATGCTTGATATCTGAATTTGAACCGAGAATAGTAAAAGAGGAATTTAACGGTGAAGATTGGGTAAATGCTATGACAGAAGACAATGATCAAATCAAGAAGAATGACACATGGACACTAATCCCAAGACCGAAGGACAAAAATGTAATCGGTACAAAGTGGATTTTCAGAAACAAGCTAAATGAAAAAGGTGAAGTCATTCGAAACAAGGCAAGACTAGTTTGCAAAGGTTATGCTCAAGAAGAAGGAATTGATTATGGTGAAACTTTTTCACATGTTGCTAGACTTGAAGGAGTTAGAACATTGTTGGCCTATGCTGCTTTCAAGAACTTCAAGATATATCAAATGGATGTTAAATCTGCATTTCTGAATGGAATATTAGAAGAAGAAGTTTTCATTGAACAACCTAAAGGATTTATTGAAGACAATAATAAAGATCAGGTATGTAAATTGAACAAAGCTTTATATGGTTTGAAACAAGCACCAAGAGCATGGTATGAAAGATTGCACTCTTATTTGATTAAGATTGGTTTTATAAGGACAAGTGAGAACAACAACATGTACATGAAGAATGATGAAAATGGAATACTGATCTCAGCCATATTTGTTGATGATATTATATTTTGTGGAAATGACTCTTTATGCAAGAACTTTGGAAATGAAATGAGAAAAGAATTTGAGATGTCATTAATCAGTGAGATAAAGTATTTTATAGGTTTACAGATACTGCAAATGAAAAATGAGATTTTCATTACTCAATCCAAGTACATAAAGGAAATCTTGAAGAAATTTGGAATGGATGATTCAAAACTAGTAAGTACTCCTATGACTACCAACTGTAAATTATCAAAGAATGATGAATTTGCATCTATTGATGAGACACTTTACCGATCCATGATTGGAAAACTACAATATGTTGTTCATAGCAGACCAGACATAGCACATGCAGTAGGTATAGTTGCAAGATTCTCTGCAAATCCTAAGGAAACACACATGACAACAATCAAAAGAATTTTTAGATACTTGAAAGGCACAGAGGATTATGGCTTAGTATATCAGAAAGGAAATGATTTTGATTTAAAAGTTTATATTGATGCTGATTGGGCAGGCAACATTGATGACAGAAAAAGCACAAGTGGAGGAGCTTTATTTTTAGGAGAAAGACTAGTGAGTTGGCTTAGCAAGAAACAAGGATGTGTTTCACAATCAACAACAGAAGCTGAATACGTTGCTGCAGCATTGAATTGTACAAACATTGCATGGATCAAACAACTGTTGGAAGGTATAAATGAGAAAGTTACTGAGTCTGTAACTATATTCTATGACAATACTAGTACCATTAATATTTCAAAGAATCCTATTATGCACTCTAAGACAAAGCACATATCTATCAAATATCATTATCTTAGAGAAGAAGCTCAAGAGAAGAAAGTGGTGTTGGAATATGTTAGCACAAAGGAGCAAATAGCATATATCTTCACCAAGCCACTACCAAAGGACACTTTTGAATATCTCAGAAGTAAGTTAGGGGTCCTACCCCTATCTTCTACTCACTGACCAAGTTCGGTGAAAGCATCAATCCGATGACTAGTGGAAATCTTTTGGGAGTTGATGTTGATTTATACACTTTAGGACATTTTCTAAAGGTGTACAGGACATAATACAGGAAATATTTTAGGGAAAAGGAATTGAAGACAAATGCTCTGACCGAGACTCAGTTGATACACAACAGCAGGAAATCACTTCTTCCAGAAAGAAATTATGTCTTATTTCTTTACTTTTTGGCATTGTTGTCAAAAGGGGAGAAGACCTACAAAGGGGGAGAAGACTACTATGAAGGAGAGATGACTGAGAGAGAAGACCTATCAGGGGAGAAGACTAAGAGTAAACTAAGAAGACTACAGATTGGAAAGAAGACTGAAAACAAGAGAAGTCTAATGAATGGGGGAGAGCATTTCAGCATTTTAGAATCACAACAATCCGAATCTTTTAAGGTCAAATAAATTGGTTTTTCCATCAATGCCAAAGGGGGAGATTGTTGGCAATATTGCATTATAACAGACAATGAAAGATTGTTGGCATTTCATAAGGATATTGAGAAGGTTGTTGATGATTATGGATATAACTGATTAAAGATGTTTTACTGTCTTGATATTATTATTTTGTCATTGATGTCAAGAAATTGATTTTCTAATTCAGTATGATGTTGCCATATCTTGAGAAGTATGATATGAAGATTATAAAGATGTCGGTAAAAGACACAGGATGAATAAGGGGATGAATAAGGTATTCAATGGGCAACTAATACCGAGTCAGACAATGATGAGATCATGATGTTTTAGATTGTTTTAGCATCATACATATGTTGTAAATTGTAAAGGTTAATACTATACTATGTTATCAAGAAAAGAACCTAGTCAGTAAACCCTAAGGAACCTAGTTGGTAAACCCTAAGGTTATCGCTATCGGTTAATGAAGGCAAAATGTCTATCGAGTGAAGTTTAGTATTCACCGAGTTGTAACCAAGCTATAACAGAATGCATTAAATGTTTACATGCGGTATTTAATGAAGGAAGCTGATGAGCTGGAGCGGATTAAATGATTGGTAAGCCGTGGAAGAAGTTTGTTAATGAATCTAAGGCATTGAAAAGTTGGCATGAAGATCTACAGCTCAGATTGAACCGCAATACCCTGGCACAAGTTCCAAGACTTTTATGCAAGTTCCAAGGTGGGGTAAAATGTTTTCAGATCAAAAGATGCATTGAACCTAGACAAGATTGAAGATCTGATGGCTATGATTGATCATGGGAAATGTGATCAAGGAGATTAAGTGGTTACCTAATTGTTTATAAATAGGAAACTGTTGATAAACAATGTATGTGGGCAAGTGTATGCACAGGGATGCTACATAGTGATTACTGAGCACAAAAGCTTGAAGACCTGTTAGAATAACAGAGTATAGAAGCCCAACAGATAGACAAGATTAGTTCTATGTCTAGATTGTATTGAACAAATAGGAATCAGCTTTAGCATTTTAGATGTGAAGTTGCAGATAGATTTTATTACTGTTATTTTGTGAAAGTGACAGAAATCTCTTAACCGAGTGGACTTAACAGTCTTATATGTAAACCCTCTAGTAAGGTGACATTCTGATTGAGTGTTTGAAATCCTTTAACAAGGTCACTTCTAACAAAGTGAAGATCCTAACAGATCTGAGGGAAATCCCTTAACTGGGTCACATCTAGCAATGTGTTTGTAATCTTTAACATGATTTTCTTTTAACCGAGCATACTCTAGAAGAGTATATTTTTTAGTGGGTCCGAAATCCCACAGTGGTTTTTCCCTATTTGGGTTCCATGTTAAATTTGGTGTTATGAGGTTTATATTGTTCATATGCTTTTGAGTTTGCATGTTTAACAGTTTTGGTTATATTACTGATATATATGTTACCGAGGTTGAATCTAATGTTTTTATGGATGATTAAGTTTCTATGATTCACCCCCCCCCCCCCCCTCTCATCTTGTTGGCTATTGGATCTGTACTTATATTAAGTATCAGAACTATCACTGAGATGTCTTGGCAAGGAGATTTGGGAGATCACACAAAATGGTGTCACACCTTATAATCCGGGATTAGGCAATCATCCTCCGGAAAACCTGGACAAGGAGCTTGAGAATGATTGTAGAGCAAGAGAATTCCTCTTGTGTGCACTTTTTGATCAACAAATAATGAAATTAATTGACAAATCATCTAGAAAGGCTATATGGGATAAGTTGGAGACTCTTAATGAAGGTGACCCTATAGTGAAGATTTCTAAACTTGATGGTTACCGAGTGAGATATGAAAACTTGAAGATGGAATAAGATGAAAGGATTACTGCATTCATGGAAAGGGTAAATGAGATTGTTATGGGAATTCAATGTTGTGGTGGAACTCTGAGCGAAGATGAAATTGTTTCTAAAGTCCTGAGAGCCCTACCACCAGCTTACAAAATGAAGGCTACTGCTATTAATGAGTTGAGAATAATGGCTAATACATCTATCAACAAAGATACTTTGGTTGGGAAACTATCTGCTTTTGAGCTTGAAGAATTTGGACCTTCTGGAGCTGTGAAGTCTAAACCTTATTTTCATGCATCTACATATACAACTGGTAAGTAAGAGTGGAAAGATTTGTATGCAAATGAATTAGAAGATATGAAGAGAGAAGATGATGAGTCTGAGCAACTTGAAGCACTATTTGCTAGAAGAGTACCTAAAGGACCATAGGAAGTAAGTATGATGGAATAACACCTTTTAAATGTTTGCATGTAATAAGATTGGTCATTTTGCATCTAGATGTCCCGAAAGGAATTCAAGATTTGAAGAAAGAGTTAGAAGATCATTTAAGCCTAACCCTGGATATTAGAAGAACTATAAGTACAAGAAAAACAGAGACAAATCATGCTACATAGCGGATGAGGAAGGCATTATTGATTCTGATGATGAACTGGTAGAAGACTCTGCTAGTGGTTCTGGCAATGGGAAGGAATGGGTGTTCCTGGCTATCAAAGAAAATGATCCGGCATTGGAAGAGAATGTACTTGAAGAGAAGGCACTTGCTTCTAAAATTGAAGACAAGGATGAATGGGTAATTGACAACGGTTGTTCACATCATATGACTGGAGATAAAAGGAAGTTTCTATCTTTGCAAGAATTTGATGGCGGTCTAGTTAGATTTGGAGATGACAAAGCATGTATGATCAAAGGAAAAGGAACTATATTATTGCATTGTAAGAAAAATAATGACAATGTTTATTATGTTGAAGGTTTAAGGCATAATATTTTGAGTGTAGGACAATTGGTAGATAAGGGATTTCAATTACAGTTTAAGAATGGAAAATGCAAAATCATTAACAGATTTGGTTTGGAGATTGTAATCAGTACATAGACAAAAGGTAATATATTTTATTTGAACTCTGGTGAGAAGACATGTTTGATTACACAAACTGATGAGAGTTGGCTATGGCATAAAAAGGTTGTGTCATGTGAATTTTGATTGCATTGTGAAGATTAGTTCAACTAAGGCAGTTAAGGATATACCTAAGATTATGAAGCCTTATAATCCGGTATGTAAAGAATGTCAAATGGGTAAACAGGCCAGAACCTCTTTTAGGAGTATAAAAGATAAATCAAATGATGTTCTTGATCTTATTCATACTTATTTGTGTGGCCCTGCTAGAGTTAAAAAATTTCAAGGTGATAGATATTTCATGCTAATCATTGATGATTATTCTAGAATGATGTGGGTTACTTTTTAAAAAGAAATATCTAAAGCATTTGAAAAGTTTAAGATATTTAAGGCTAAAGTGGAAACTGGGATATGATTGAAGATTAAATGTTTGAGGTCAGATCATGGTGGAGAGTTCACATCCGATGAGTTTAATAACTTTTGTGAGAAGCATGGTATAAGAAGACATTTTTTCGCTCCCTAGACACCTCAGTAGATTGGAGTTGTGGAAAGGAAGAACATAATCTTGGATGTTGCTAGAACAATGATGATGGAAGCTGGTCTACCTCATATCTACTCGAGAGAAGCAGTGAGCACATCAGTTTATACATTCAATAGAGTACATATCAAGGGAGAAACTAGTAAGACACCTTATGTATTATGGTTTGGCAATACACCTACAGTTAAGTATTTCAGAATTTTTGGTAGTAAATGTTATATCAGGAGAGATGACATCATTGAGAAATTTGATCCTAGATGTGATGAAGGTAAATTTCTTGGTTATTCTAATGAAAGAAAAGCATATAGATTTTATAACAAGAGATTGCAGAGAATTGTGGAGAGTGTTTTCTCAAAGTAGATGAGTTGAACATAAGTCAAATCAGAGTTTATGAGAAGGAACCGGCAGTGGAAATGATTATATCTGAACCAATAGCACCTTTACCAGAATGGAGTGTTGAACCAGTTACTCTGCCAGTATCAAAGAATTCTACAGTAACTAAAGAATGGGGAAGAGGAACATAAAGTTAGAAGACTCCTAGGTATGTGAGATTGAATCATTCAGAAGATCAAATCATTGGGGATAAGAGCAATGGAGTGATAACAAGAAGAAGATTGACAACTAATGAGGTATGTTTAATTTCACAAGTTGAACCGGTATCAATAATTGAGGCATGTAAAGATGAATATTGGTTGAAAACTATGGAAGAATAATTAGATCAGATTGAGAAAAATAACACATGGACCTTGGTTCCCTGGCCTAAAAATAAAAATGTTATTGGAACTAAATGGGTATTTAGGAATAAATTGAATGAGGATGGTCAAGTTATAAGGAATAAGGCTAGATTGGTTTGTAAAGGATATTCTCAAAACGAAGGAATTGATTATGGAGAGACTTTTGCACTTGTACCTAGGATTGAAGCTATACTACAAGGTTTATCAGATGGATATTAAATGTGCATTTCTGAATGGGGATCTTGATGAGGAAGTTTATATTGAGCAACCTGATGGTTTTTCACTATCAGATGATACATATATGGTTTGCATGTTAAGGAAAGCTTTATATGGATTGAAACAAGCACCTAGAGCTTGGTATGACAGATTGGATAAATATATTTTGAATCTCGGTTTTACTAAGGGCAGTGCTGACAGTAATTTATATTATAAGATCATTGATGATGATATACTGATTATTGAAGTATTTGTTGATGACATTATTTTTGGAGGTGAAGATAAGTTATGCATAGAATTTTCTAAGAATGTGGAGAAATAATTTAAGATGTCTATGATTGGTGAGATGAAATTTTTCTTAGGTTTGCAGATTACTTAGACTGACAAAGGTATTTTCATCTGTCAAACTAAATATGCTAAGGAATTGTTGAATAAATTTGGTATGGGATATTTTAAACCGGTAAGTACTCCTATGGTTACAAGTGAGAAATTGACAAGAAAAGATGTTTCTGCACAGATAATTCCTACAAGATACAAATATATGATTGGAGGTTTGCTTTATTTGACTCAGAATAGGCCTAACATTATGAATGTTGTTTGTATTGTTTCAAGATTTCAGAGTGATCCGAGAGAAAATCATGAGATGGGGGTGAAAAGGATTTTTAGATACTTACAAGGTACATCAGAATATGGCTTGTGGTACCCTAAGGATGATAACTTTACTTTATGTGCATATACAGATGTTGATTGGGTTGGAGATGTTGATGACCGGAAAAGTACTTCTGGTGGAGCTTTCTTTCTTGTAAAGAAGTTGGTTTCATGGATCAGCAAGAAATAGTCATGTACTTCTTTATCTATTGTTGAAGTTGAGTATGTTGTTGCTCCTACTAATTGTACACAAGTTTTATGGATGAAGAAATCTTGAAGGATATAAAGGTGGATTGTGATGCATCGGTAGTTATTCACTGTGATAACTATGTTGCTATTGATGTATCAAAGAATCTGGTATTTCATTCTAAAACAAAGCACATATCTATCAAGTATAACTTTTTGAAAGAAAAGGTGGAAGCAAATGAAGTTTGATTGGTTAATGTGAACGCTAAAGAACAGATTGCAGATATTTTCACTAAACCTTTGCCCAAGGAATCATTTGAGTACCTGAGACATAGATTGGGAGTTTCTACCCCTCCGGTAGAGACTTGATTGATGCGGTTTGGCATCAGTCTGACATGCATTATTAGAGATACTATTCATTTCAGCACTATGTGGGATGCTACTGCTCAGGGGGATTAGTCAAATTTTTGATTCAGTGGTTTATGTTCTTGCTTTGATATTTTTGTCAGATTTCTGGCATTGATGTCAAAGGACGAGAGATATTGATGTGAAAAAGACAAAGGAAGAAAAAGAAAAATTAAAAGGGGGAGAGATATGAATAAAAAAAGTAAAGGGAGAGATATTGACATTCAGAGTTGTATGTGGAAGATCGTTGGTTTTTTTCCATTGGGAGTGACTTGTTTGGCATTTCTTGGTACTTAGATGTTTTTTCACATCTAGTGTTGCCATCAATGCCAAAGGGGGAGATTGTTGGCCATTTGGTGGAATTGATGATGTGTTGCATTGATGTTTTGTCATTGATGCCAGCACTAGTTGTTTGGATGCTTTACCGGCACCCTTCTAGTCCCGGTAGGTTGAGTAGTTTCTGGTTGATCTAGATCTGGCATGATCCAGTAGGCTCCCGTATAGTTTGGTGATGGAATTGGCTTGTTCATGATACTTTTGGTCTGCTGATCGGATGCTATCCTACTTGCTTAGAAGCTTGGTTTCTGGTTCCGGCGAGGGTTTCACCGGTAGAGCTTTTGATGAAGATTTTTGATGAATTGCATAAGTGGTGTTGATGCAACTTCTAGTGGAGTTTCAAGATGTTGTTGGTGATCATGTTCGAGATTTGGCGGATGGAGATCATTGTTGTAGTGTGTGGACCTATATTGGGTCCCAGTTGATCTAGGTTATGGACCGACTTTAATGTAACATGTGGATTGGACCTCTTGATGTATTTTTGGGATGTCTTATGTGTTGGATATTATTTTTTTGGTCTAAGGTTGACATGGTTTGTAATTATGTAATTGGTTTATTATTTGGTGGCCGACCTGATTGTTTATGGTCGAAGGTTTGTATATATAGATGTAAGATCTCATTGTAGATCATCATGGTTATGGTTAGAGGTCATGGTCAAGGAATGTAATGTGCAAATAATGTAATATCATTCAGGTAGAGGAGTTGGTCAATCATTGGAGATCGAATTGGGTTTATGTAAAGTCATCCGGTATTGAGCTTAATCGGAACTGTACTCAGGCATAGGAGATGCTATCTTTTGCAGTTCAACACTTCTCTAGATTGTAGTCTAGATTTCTATGTAGTCAGTGAGGCTCCTTTTGTGATGATCAGTGCGCTCTAGGTTGTTGGTCTTCCTGCAAGTGCAGGCCCCTCAATTATAATTCACATACTTACTGCTAAAGTATTATCTCACTGTGGGTAGGCTTCCCACCATGGTTTTTCCCTTTATCGGGTTTTCCACGTACAAATTTTGGTGTCACGTGGATGGTATTTATTCTCTGATTAATGTTTATGCTTAATTGGTTTAATTGCTATTTCGGTATTAATATTTTGAGTTCCGATATTAAAGTTTAAATTGCTAATAATCTGGTAATTTGTGACAACTGATTCACCCCCCCACCCCTCTTAGTTGTCTTCTGGTTATTTGAACTGTCTAACAATTTGATCCATTCCCTTGCCCAAGAGCTTTGATCTCAGGTAGTATCTTGGCCCTTCTCTACATGGGGTTTAGATCTTGTTGTTAAGTTATCTCCTCCTTCATCTCAAGGATATACTTTCATCATAACTGCCACTGATTACTTTACGAAGTCAGTGGAAGTCGTTCCTTTTCGATCCACTACCGCTGAAGTAATTTGTCAATTCATTTTGGAAAACATCATTTCTTGATTTGCGATACCTTCTGCCTTAGTTTTAGATAATGGAACGTCATTCAAAAATAGAGATGTGAAGAAGTTTCTTGAGAAATATCATATTCAATATAAATTTTCTACACCTTATTATCCTTAATCAAATGGTCAAGTTGAGTCTTCTAATAGGATAATTGAACAAATTCTTTGAAATACTGTGAACAAGCATGGTAAGGATTGACATACTCAACTGACCTATGCTCGGTGGGCCTATCACACAAGTGTACATGTTGCTACGGGTTGTACCCCTTATAATCTTGTTTATGGTGTTGATGCCATTATGCCTTTGGAGTTAGAAATTCCTTCTTTGAGAGTTTCTCTTAGGTGCATAGTGGATGATGATTCCTATAGAGAGAAAAGACTTCAACAACTTGAGATGCTCGATGAATGGCGTATAAATGCCCCCGAGCATATTCAAGCATATCATAAAAAATTTCAACGAGGCTACAATGATAAGGTTATTCAACTTTCCTTCTCGGTAACGGATTTAGAGTCCTTTATGAGAATCAACGCAACATGAATGCTTTACCTGAGGAGAGAGGAAAATTCATTCCTAATTGGCTTGGACCATACATAGTTGTGGAGGTCTATGGATTAGGTGCTTACATGATAGCAGATGTGGAAGGTACACCTCTTAAGGAACCCATAAATGTTATGCACTATCGTAGATACCATGCCTAGTTTGTCTTCTCTCTTTCTCTCTCTCCATCTTTCCAGTCTTCTTTCTGTTCTTTCTCTATGTCTTTTTCTTCAAAATTGGGTAATATGTTAGCATGTCTTCATTAAAGTATGTAAGATTAAATTTTGTTATATTATTTGGTCTACATTACTTCATTCTTGACAAGCATGTTTCATTACTATATTGTTTGTCTTGGATTATTTTATGTAAATTGTAATAGATTTACATTTCATATGTGCTAGCATGTTATACAATTTCTTATGTGTTAAGTAGAATTATATCATGTTGCATTTAATTAGATTTAATTAAATTACATTAGTTATATAGTTCTTAGGCTTAATACATTCTTCTTTTACATCATCAAAGTAGCATTTGATTAAATACTTAGGTATTTTATTAAATCACACATGTATCAATGAAATCAATCACATGGAAATTAAATCAAATATACATGTTCATTACTCAATATATTACTTCTAATCTAAGCAATCCATACATTGTTTAAGCATTAAATATAACGTAATCATGAGTATCATTATATATACATCAATACATCAAAATAATCTCATATCCCTAGGACTAGTAGCTGGAGGATGGTGGCTAGATGCCCCCTCCTGATTTGGCCATGGGAGTGGCCCCATAGAGGTGTATCGTGATACAGACAGTGAGTGACTCCGTGAGGAGCTCTTACGATCCCTCTCCATCATGATCCCTCGATATGTGGCTGCCTCTATTTGTGACGCTCCCAAGTCATGCTCTGTCTGTCATAATCTCTCTTGTAGGACCTCCACCTCTGTCTGAATAGGGGAGAAAAGGTCCTCGTGTCATCCTGCATTCCTCTAGGATCAGTGTGCTATCTGTGAGGAACTCAGAACATGTGTAGTCACAATAAGGTTTGTCACTACATTCTGAATCAGAGAATGCCACTCCTAGACGGTAGCTGCAAGATAGACAGAAAAAAAAATTCATCAGTAACATTCTAAATCATCAAATCTAAAACAGGTAAGATACATAAGTTAATCAACAACAGGACACCTTACCTGGATCTCCCTCTTGCCAGTAGAGATCGTGGATAGCGACCGCTTGAGACTAGGACCCGCTAGGCTCTCCAGGCTCATACTCTTTGTACGTAGGTGTGGGCCTGTGGGGATCAAGATCAGGACCCCTTATGGGGTTCCTCTCTGCTTGTAGTGGGAAACTCAGTGGATCTAGGGCTCTGGTATCCTCCCTGGAGTGATGAACTGTACCTGACTCATCCTCATCCTCCTCATCCTCCTCCTCCTCCTCATCATCCTCCTCGTCATCCTCATCATCATCATCATCATCATCATCTCCATCCTGATCTCCCTCTCTGGTATCAGGATCACCTCCATCTTTGCCCACCTCTTGCTCCTCTATGTCATCAGCCTGATCATCTGAATCCTCCTCGGATGCATCGGATCCCTCTCTGTTGCCTGACTGTCTCCATGGTACGGGGTTCCCTCAGGGAAGTCTACTGGGAAAATGGCTCCAGGGTATGTTCTCTCCCACCATGTGATGTACCGTCGGTGTGCACCTGAATCATCTCTATAATTTGTCGCTATGTCTTGATCTGACCCATCTGAATCTATGATGTCGATCTCATCACTGGTAGGCCTAGGAATAGCTCCTAGCCTTGGCATCACTCATGAGTGTTGAATGTATACAGGCACGTCAATAGGAACACATTGCTTGAACCCAAATTGCTGCCGAACTCATTCGAAGTAGAAGGGAATGACTATGTGGCTATACCATCCCTCTAGTAGACGGTTCTTCTGCATGCTGAACATCTTCCTGTGTATCTCTGCCCACATGGAAATCCTGAGGCAGGGTCTCCATATGATCCTTCCCACTGTCAATCTATCCACACTCAACATCCAATACAGGAGATCATTGAATTGCCACTCACGGGTAAGAGGATAAGCATATACCCTAGGCTTCTCTGGGACTAGCTCTATGGGGGCTCCACTAGGTCTAGTGCAAGTAATATGCTCAAATATCCACACCTATAGTAGTGTGCATGTCATCAGGCTGCATCCCTATCCGAACACATACTCCCCAAGGTTGTGATAGAGATGCAAAGCATGCTCCAACCCCAAGAGTATACTCTCATGTGTCTCTCCATAGCTCGTATGGCATAGATGAGTCCTCCATGCATATGTGTGTCATGCCCATTAGGGCACAGGGCTAATGCAAGGGTCGCAATCATGAGTTGCCTCACCAATGGAACATCACCATTAGGGTGTAGGAGCCAGCTGACCATGATGTGACCCCTCATTTCACTGCGTATCACTCTCCCCACAACATATACCTGCTCTCTTCTGTAATCCTCCTTTGTCTGGTCGGATCGATATCTAACAGTCTCTCCTCTAATGGGAAGGAGAAGAATGCGGTATACATCCTCAAGGGTGACCATCATCTCCCCCACAAGTAGTGAGAACATTGAGGTGTCTGTATCCCACCTCTCCTTCAATGCCAACAACATCATAGAATGGAATCAGATGGTTAGCATGGTCATCACATCCCACAAGTCCACTGCATGTAGCAAATCCCTCTCTCTTGTTGTCAGCCTCGGGATATGCTCCCGAAGGCTCCGAAAGGTGAGACCAATGATATAATCGTGGATGTATGGTAGTGTCTACAAAACGCAAAGCAATCTATCATCAGTGATCGATCAATCATATATCATCATCTTATCAGTGCAATCATTCTATCACTTCTAGCATTTATCGCCTGATCCTGTGTTGCCATTGGTCGCCCCGAATAGGGACCAGGGTACCCTGAGTTGACCAGGGCACCCTAGGACCCCTAGGTGTCCAAAGGGAGGGCCCCGGTCCAGACTAGATGATGACATCATCACTTCTAAAAACTTTGAAAACGTGAAATAGTCAAATGCAGTCAACAAAAGGTCAACTCACCTCGTCGAGCGGTTGGTCGGCGAGTACAGACTGGCGCAGGATCTCTATCCACGTAGGTCACTTAGGTTAGCGTCGAGGTATGATGGCTTGAATATGGAATCCTCTGCAATGAATAGTGCCAAAAAGTTAGAAAGTGACAAATGAATGTGTCACTTTCATATTTATGTGTTATGCGCTTTTTGATTTTATGTTTTTAAGTTAAAACCCTAATTTTTGCACTTTTTCTTCAATCTATCATATCTTGAGCTAGGAAGCTCTGATTCTCACACCGTTGGTGGCTTTGGAATCGTGAGTTTTCTCTCTCACTCTGCGTTAGTTCCATAATGTGCTTGGATGAGTAATCAAGCCTTGTTGTGAACTTGCTTCATCAAAATCTTTATCACAATTCGCTGTGGAAAACATGATACCTTGTTTCACCTCAATAATAAGCAAGTCAAAACAGGGGAGGCATATAGCTACCCACAAATTTAATCACATTCCTTAGTAAGAATTAGGTGATTTAGTGATCTAAAATGTGGTTTTGTAGGCTGTGGTTACTAACTGTGTATTGCAGATACCGTTGGTGGCTTCATTCGACAACTTATGGATATATCCTTTTTCAAATGATGTTTACTTTTCTATACTTTAGCTTGCATATGCACATAGTGTCATATGACTGCTAAAGTGGGGGCTAAATGTAGTGTCATAAATTATACACCCTTTCTAGGGTGGTACAATTTCACACTTAGGTTAGCACCCACCTTAGTGTGTCTTGCATCTTGCATTTCTCATTCTCCTTAAGCATTTAATTAATTAATTTAATTAAATCTAAGGTCATGTTTCATCACATTACACATTACAAAGTTGGGCCCTTTACCCTAAGTGTGGCCCTTTTTATTTTATTCCTCCAATGAATCATTTAATCATAAACCCTAATTATGTCTTATTTTGACAGTTTAGGCTCAATTTCGCATATCAAAACACCTCAAAATTAGCTGTAACTTTGGGATGTTCTCTAATATCATCATATCTAACGACCTCAAAAATTTAGTGAAAATTTGTCGGACCATGGCGGGAATGCACATGGTCTGCTGCTTTTTTCTCGAAATTTCGGGAGCACAATCCTATGATATAATAATGCTTAACCCCAAAATATCAGTAGGAAATTCAAATCCTAGGTCGGCCTAAACATGAAATTAAGATCTAGGGTTTCATACTTAAGAGCTCTCTTTCTTCATTTGAAGGGGTCTTCTTCTAAGAATCTAAGAGTGGATTTTAAAGAGCCTTCTTTGCACCAAAAGAGTAGATCTTTGAAGTCTTCAACAACATTCAACATTCATCCATCAAACATTCATCAAGCATCATTTCATCAATGGGGGGATTTTGAAGATGTAGAAGAACAATAGGAGATCACCGACTGACGATTGGCTTGTACCTCTCCTTTGGGGTTGGCTTCAGGTACAAGTTCGGATCCAAGTGTCGCTGGAAGTTTCGGGATCGGAAGAGCACACGGGGATAGTTCTGGGTTGCAGATCTTGATAGAAGCCCCAAGGATAGGGGCGTGGCACCCTGGTCCTTCCCAGGACAGTGGCGTGGTGCCATGGTCCTTCCCTCTATCAGCAGGACTTGGCATAACAACACTTTGCAGGTTTTAGAATCCCTCTTGTCAGTTGTAGCTCCAAAATTGCAGAATCAGGACAATGGTGTAGCACCCTGGTCCCAGATATTTCTGCTCAGATTTTAGACACAGGTGTACCTCTGATTTTTCTTTTTGATCTATACTTTTTAGCAGTGTATCAATTGTTCTTTGATCTACATTCTCAGATTAGGATTGACTTGCTTACTTGCTTTCTAGGTTAGATTGCATTTTGCATCATTCCTCTCTCTCATTTACAACAAAGGAATAGAAAACCTAAGAGGTAATCCATGACTCTCTTTCTCATAAGAAATAGCCGATGTGTGTTACCTCCCTATGCTCTTTCTTATTCCATGAGTGTGTATGAGAGTGGGATTAGGGTTTCCATACTTAGTCTCACTTTTTCCCCTACACAGGCATAATAGGCTCACTTCCACAACACAAATCTTGTGAAATCAAAAGTTGGGGTAACTCCCCTTATTATGATTAGTCCACTAGGAATATTTTACCACCCCAACAATCATAATCAAATTAAAAAAATATCAAAATATAAAGAGAAAGGAAAAGTACAACCTATCCAATACATTTCAAGCTATAGATACATTCTCTAAGCTATTAACCTATTTAATACTCTTCAAGAATATAAATATAATTGAAGAATATGCATATTAAGTTATTTAACATTCTCTAAGCTATTCCAATACATTGCATATACTTGAATAATATGCATAAAAAATGGGTACCTACATCAATTATCAATCATTGGCATATTTTTTTGACGATATCAAAAGACAATTATTACATTTTTTAATTTTATTAATGGTGACATTTAAAATTGGCTAGCTAACACAATTTTAGGATGATGAAATATTCCTTATATTTCTCAAGATCTACAACCCTATTCCCCCTACAACACTCTCCTACCACCATTACCAATCCGCATTTCTCTTCCCATGCTCTCGGGTATCTACAACCCCATTGATGTGTAGGGTTAGCACCTAATGCCCAACTCTTGTATTATGAAATTGGGAATATCTTTGACATATAAACTTAGATTTTCACAAGCCATATACTGTTAGAAATTTTATTCCAAGCTCAATCCAATGGTGCTACTAATTTTTCTAGATTCTATTCATGATGATTTTTTATAGACCTCTACAGTCTTATCAAGTTATTTCCACTTGGAGGCTCGTAAATTTTGACTTGGGGTTGATATTTTTCAGGATTCTTGTAGCATCTAAAAGATGGTTTTATACTCAACACAAATCTAAGACATATTTTCCTAAATTTTACAACATACTTGTTATTTTCATTAGATCTCAAATTATATTTTTTTTTCTTATACAATTTGCAAATCAAGTCAAATTGTTTGGGGACAAAGTGAATTTTATTGCATTGTGAAAGTCTACATTACTTTTCTTTACAATCAAAGAATCGTGGATCCAACCCACATCTCTACACTCACCCCATAAAACCATTATGCATGGAAAAAAATGGAAACACATTTGAAAAAAACAAGGGTTATACAAAGTGACCATGGCTACAAAACTTAAAATTGCAAGAGATACAAAGAAGAGAAAATAGAAAGGTGAATTGTGTAAGACCCCACATCATTAAACATTAATGCAACCCTAGTTGTTGTGTATATCTTAGTTAAATAAAATGGTAATGGAGAGATTATTCCATCGGTTGCATCCTTATATTTATCTTTGTGTGTGTGTGTGTGTGTTATTATGATGAAATTGAAATAGCTCTAATGTCTAATTTTTAATAGGATGAATTGACTGTTATTAATCAATAATTGCTTATGCACATGAATTGAATTATGATTTCTTAGAATTGACGAGTAAAAAATTCACAGGTAGTACTATTGGAATATGACTTATTAAGATAATCTAACTAAACTTGTGGTTATATAATGCAGGAAAGAGGATGTTCAAATAAAAGGAATGAGAGAGAAATATACCTAATCAAATACTCCATGAAGATGTTTAAAGGGTAACCTAATCACCATAGAAAGGGATGAAGGAACACATTTATCATGCTTAAGGGTTCTAATATCAAGGGTCAAAGAGGGAATGCAATTTTAAGTCATATGATGAAAGAGTGAAAGGTTTGGAAACCCTTAGGTTAGGTAAACTCATATGGATCTTTTTTGTGGTTTTAAAAGGTGTTATTTGGTCAATTTTGTTGATCCCTGTGCAAAAACAAGTCCCTAGGGTCAATACTTTGGGGTTGAGAACCTTGAGGAAATATTATATTTTCGTTTGGGCTTTATGGGACCCTTGAAAACACTATTTATTTGAAAGTGATGAGTTAGCATTTGGGAGAATGGTTTAGGGTTGAGATCCGTATATATCTTGTGAAGGTGGAAGGTAAGATCATTACCCACTTATCCTTTTGGAGAACCTTTTCTTGTGGAAGAAGGTGGCATAATTAGAGGAGAATAAAATGAAGATCATGCATAAGGAGATAGAAGGACAAGATAGAGCTTGTAGAGAGAGATAAGTCATTACTTCCTTCTTATGCTTAGTTTTGGCGTAGATATTTGTTGATGTATTGTCCCTCAATGAAGCTTGTTTAGAGAGAATGTAGAAATCTTGGATCATCGCAAGTGAATGTGATAGGGATAGTGAGCTTTCAACAATGATCTTTACGGTGTACAATGTCTATACTTGCTTGGGAGTATGGATAGGACTTTAGAGAGTTTGTAGAAAAAATGTAGTTTGTATATTGTCAAGTTATTCATTTCATCAAATTAATAGATTTCAAGAGCAAGTTACTCTCTTAGGCATATCTTTCTTGGAGCCTTTCACTATTGAGATTGAAGTGGATGTTTAAAGTTTCTTTGTTTTGGATACCATCACTTTTAAGATTACTATTGTATATTGGAAGTAAAAAAAAAAGTATAAATTTTTAAAATGGGGGTTTTGTAATTTATTTTAATTCTTATAAAAAAGAAAACTCTTCTTGTTGATCTAGATGGAAAGAGAATAAGATGGAAGTTTGTCATTGATGAAAGAGAATGTTGTGTAGACTATTGGTTGTCATTGATGTCAACATACTTCTGTTGCTGCTCTATTATTTCGGTGACTTTGTCCATCATGTTTTGCTCTGCATTTGCAGATATGGGTTTGCGGTTTGGGTAGTACACTCATGAATATAAGGTGTACCTATATTCTAGTTTGTATGTTTTATGAATCTCTAGAAGGTGGGTTACATGGTTCGGTAGTTCAATCTGCCAATTGCTCTATTTCTCCAAAACCAAACAGTTTGTTTAGACATTTTCATTTCATTAGTTGATTGTATCTTGTGGTTTTGGGACACGTTTAAGAATTGGGGATAATGTGTGTATTCCAGTTCGCATAAACTTTTGTTATATCCTTTTCCGACGTATGTAAATAAAACATATGAAGTATATTGTGATAATGTGTAAGGTATTTTCTTTGTAAGACATGTATGACCGACTTGAGATATGAATTGATCTATATATGTGATTTATTCCTTTGATGTGTGGCATCGAAAACCAATGAGAAATAGAGGGAGATATACAAAGCCAGAAGTGCGACGTTGAGATAAAATGTGACATGTGATTGAAATGGATAACTAAAGAGTGAATGAAGTGTATGAAGTTTGTCTACTGAGCTTAGTTGGAACTATACTCCATACATATGAGAGATGCAACTATAGTAGTTCATTTTGTTTATTTGTTCTCTTTTGGGCAATAAGCCCTTTGGCAGTGAACCTTCATCCTTTGGCAATGAGCCTTATAGTGAGAATTTGTAATACTCTATAACTAGTTACATTGTATTGAGAGTTAACCCTCTTTGTGGTTTTTCCCCGACAGGTTTCCATGCAAAAAAATCTGGTGATCTCTTGTGCATGTTCCTATGGATGGTATCTCTAATTTTGTTGTTCATTTGTTCACTCATTTCTTTTTGTTGCATGCTAAGTAATGTGAATTTGTAAAGTAATAATAATATTGTTTTAAGATTCAGGTAATTCTTATTCATCCCCCCTCTTAGTATTCCAATTGTTGAATGTTCTAATACACAAGACAATTGAGAGGGGGTTGAATTAGTTGCATAAATGAATCTTAAATCCACTCCCTTAAATTAGATTCACAACAACTTAATCTTAACACTTAATCCATAGAAAGATATAAACATGAAAAGCATCACACCATACATAATGAAACACCAAATTTTACGCGAAAACCTTGTTAGAGGGAAAATGATAGAGAATACTATTCTCAATATATGAACACCTGTTAGGGTGACACCGGTTAAGGTGATTTTTATAAAGAGGCTCACTATCATAGACTCACTGCCCAAAGAAAGAAAGAAGAGGCTCACTGTCAAAGGGCTCACTACCCATATGAAGAAGAATAAAAGAGAGAGAATTCACCATTGAATCACCTCTGTAACCATAAGATCTGTAGATATCTTTGGCTCACTGATTCTGGTAGAGCACACATGAAAGTCCACACTACTCAACACTTTTCACCAACTCAAACACCAAACATCAAACAATCAGGGAGATAAATCCTCTTTCATACACCTTCATCGTATTTCACTTTCATTGACAATACCCATAGACATATGTTCTCTTCTTCACACATCTTTATTTATATCATCCTCACATATACAAAATCACCCAAGGTTGGCTAAGAATCCTAACCAAACACAACTCAAATTAGGTTAGCACTAAACATTCCTGCAGTGGAAAAAATGTAATGTGGACCACAACACATCTTCACTGAGACCAAAATGTACATTACACATGTTTTACAATGATCCATAAACATCAGAGCAATAATGTAAAGTGTAAACACCCAAGGTTGGCCAAACCTAGAGAAGAACACCATCGAAATTTAAAACTATGTTTCCAAAACTCAAGAAACTGTGCCAACTGAATAGAAATAAGCTAAGGAAATTATCAACTTAACTCCCAAACCACAACACCAGAAACCATAATGCGGATAAATGCAGAGCATGCATTTCATATGGAAAACCTGTCAAACATATTGGTAAATACAACTTACTTAGCACAACAATCCAAAGCACCAAATCCAAAATATAAAATCTCTAAACACCTCTTAATAACATATCCAAACTACATGAATAGATGTACAATATAGAAGATATGTAGAGAAAATCTCTCAGCACAACTGCATAGAGAACTCAACATCAATTATACCAACCAGTCACTAATAACAAACAAAGCATGGTGACATCAATGATAACTCACTAATAGCTTATTCTAATGAACCTTGCAACATTTTTTTGTGTGTAAACCAATTGGAGTGTGCATACCCATTGGATTTGTTTGCATGGAAGTATAAGTACATGTTCTAAAGGCTAATTGGTATAATATGGAATATGCAACCTTAAATTTATCTTTGCTCACACACACACACACACACACACACACACACACACAGATATATATATATATGTGTGTGTGTGTGTGTGTGTGTGTGTGTGTGTGTGTGTGTGTGTGTGTGTGTGTGTGTGTGTGTGTGTGTGTGTGTGTGTGTGTGTGTGTGTGTGTGTGTATGTATGTAAATGTGTGTGTATGTATATATATGTGTGTGTGTGTGTGTACATACATACATACACACACAACAATGATTATTTATTACAGACATAAGAAAATAAGGAGAATAAATTGGTGTAAGCAAACATGGTAGCATTACTTTAACATGTACCTCCTAAAATCATTCTTAAAAGATAGAATATACAATCAAACAAAAAATTGTCTTATTTATAAGACATCACAATTTTTTAGTCTCTAGTTGATTGTCATTAAGAATTGATCAACACATATGCTATACAGTAATATATTATAGGCTATGATTCTAATTGAAGGATCAATGATGGGTATTGGGCAAAGACAACAATGAACATCATTATGGACAAGATAGAGATCTGTATATTCGTGACATCAATGAGGCCAACTTAAATGAGCTGATTCCAAAATCATTGATACCTACAACTATGACAAGGATCTCAGTATAGAGGACCATCACTTCTATAATTATAATAAGACAACATGTACGATGACTAAAACAAAGACTAGAGGAATATGCAATCATGATAGTTGTCTTGACCTCTGCCACATAAATCATCTTGAAAAACCAACTATTAACAAGCAATTGAGGTCATTAGGATCGTAAGATATTTGTTAAGTGTTAAGACAAAACAATCATTGGTGTGATGGGAAAAAGCTCAAAGGGCACACTAGCTAAAGACATATTCCTTATAGCTGTTACTAACAATAAAAATTCATGCCTCTTCACTTGATGGAAGGGGATATATAAATGAAGGTCAACTCCAAGGAACAAAGGCATCGAACAAAAGGAAAAATCATTTTCCATAAGATAGAAGATAACAATTAAGGAAGAAACAATTCTAGTCAAGGATTCGATCACAACAGATCTCACTAGGTAATTTAGACTATTATTAACCAAACTAATAATTTGTGGTATCAATAAAATATCTGCCAAATCGATTGTGGTATATATATTTACATATTTCTTATGCATAATGGATAATGTTTAAGTGTATGTTAATGTGTTAGAATATAATATATGTTTGACTGATATACATGTACATATGTGTATGTGTATGTGTATGTGTATGTGTATGTGTATGTGTATGTGTATGTGTATGTGTATGTATATGTGTATGTGTATGTGTATGTGTATGTGTATGTGTATGTGTATGTGTATGTGTATGTGTATACATATATATACATATACATATACATACACACACATGTATACATATGTATATATGCATATGTATATATACATATGTATATACATATATACATATATATGCATATGTATATATACATATGTATATACATATATACATATATATACATATGTATATATAAATACATATAAATACATATATGTACATGTGTGTGTGTGTTGCCTATGAATATTAGATAATAATTATGTGCATATGACAAAAAGGTATGCCTAATTTGTTTAAAATCCATCTTATAGGAAGGTTCAAGTGTGTAAGCAAAAGGGATATAAGAGGGCTATGTAGGTAGGCTATCCTAGAGTTGATCCTACAATGGCTCCTAGGGACAAGAGGGCACTTGCATAGAAGAGCCAAGAAAACCCCTTACATCCTTCGCTTGACCTTGCAAGATGGCATTGTCTTTAGGAAAGCATGTACAAGCCACTAAGAAAGCAAAGAGGACTTTGGCAGTCATCCACTCTTAGGCTTAGTGTAGAAATAGCTTTGGGTGAACTATCATGTCTCTTCCTCCAAATCTTAATATACTTGTATAATATTATTGATAGTACATGAATTGTGATTTGATCTTTGTTTAAACCTAATGATTGAATATATGTGTGTATACATATATGTATATATATGTGTGTATACATATATGTATACATATATGCATACATATATGTATATATATACATATATATATATATATATATGTATGTATGTATGTATATATATATATATATATATATATATATATATGTATATATATATATATATATATATATATATATGTATATATATATATATGTGTGTGTGTGTGTGTGTATGTGTGTGCATGTGTGTGTGTGTGTGTGTGTGTTTATATATATATATGTATGTGTGTGTATACATATATATACATACTACTATATACACACTTAACAAAGTACACATTAGAAGAAATCATGTGAAGACATCTTATGAACTTTTGTATGTAAGGACTCTATCTATGAAATATTTCAAAGTATTTGGAAGTAAATGCTATATCATAAGAGATGAATAAAATTTGGGAATGTTTGATACAAGAGTTGATGAAGGTGTACTCCTTGGCTACTCTACTGAAAAAAAAATCTTACAGATGTTATAACAAAAGACTACGAATAATTGTTGAAAGCACAAATGTGAAGGTTGATGAAGACACTTTGAAGACTACAAAGACAGAATGGAGATTCCAGTGGACTTGGGTTTGAACAAGGTCAATGCTCTGGTACTGCTAATGGAGATCAAAATTATAAGGAACTGGTAATGAAGCTTAATGCTTATAAATTTAATGGTAGATGCTTTATTTGTAATAAATTTGGTCACATGGCTAGGCAATGTAGAAATAGAGCAAATCAGAACTATAATTCTTTTCCCGGTCAATGTTCTAAATGCAATAAGTATGGTCATAAGACAAAAGATTGGAGAATAAATGTTAAATGTTATGCATGTGGAAAATTTGGACATATGGCTAATCAGTTAAGGTCAAGCAATTATACCGGTTTTAGCAAAGCAATTCAAAAGAACAATGTTACATGCTATGCATGCAATGAGGTTGGACACATAGATAAGTTCTATAGAAATGGAAATCCACCAGTTAACTATGATAGATCAAATGATAAAGGAAAAGAGAAGGTTAATGAAATCTGACAAGATCATACCTAGAGATGGGCAGGAAGTCAGATGAACAATCAGCAGATGGAAATGCTCTGGTTACTCAACTAACAGAGGAGGTTGCTCCTGCACCGATAGGAAGCTCATTCGGTAATAGAGGCAGATGCTTTAGGGGTAGGAAAAATTCATGACAATACTACTTGTGCCTTGGGAAGAGGTTCTGGAAGATGTTCCAGACATTAGAGATGCTTATCCGGCATGGAGACATTTGATCCAGATCCGGTATCTTTCCCCGGAAGTCATTCATGTTAATAATGGATTAGGATTTTTCTTGGAGGTTAAAAGGTTGAATTCACTTCATTTCTGATCACTTTGCATTCAGAGCGATTCAGAGCGAGTCTAAGGCAATTCAGTGTGATCGATATCTTCTTGAGCAATTTCACCAGCGATCACAAGAGTTCTTTAGGGTTTTCACCAACAACTATTCACGGGTATTTATCTTTCATCATGGAAGTAGGATCATCCTCTGCACCTATGTTTATTGCAAATCCTACTGTTGTTGAGGTCAAGGATCATCCTAGGTCGACTTTCAAACGATTTCCGCATATAGCCACCCTGGATGATTCGGTTGGTACTTTTTCCCGTGTCCCAAAAGGAGTCATATAAGTTGAAGATGTCATATCTTACATTCACTATCATATTGATTATTTGGGAACCAGTGATATTAAGAGCATGTATATGAGTGAGTTAATGGGATATTCTGGAAAGATTAAGCCCGAGTACAAACATATGAGGATCTAGGGTTTACCGGCATTCTGGATATTCCTGAATTTGAGGATGACATTGTCAGATATGTTTTAAGAAGAGTGCATGGAGAATTTATCTAGTTGGACAGACCATATAAGATCTTGAAGGAGGAGATTAGGGAAATCACCGGTTTACTGTAGGTTGGACAACATCTAGAGAAGAAGGCTTCTAATGATCAGGTCAACAAGATCACCGACGCAACATTGGGCAAGCGATCAATGAGGTTTAGCACTATCACCGACAAATATATCAAATTCGGAAGCATGATTATAGGTTACAAGGTAACTCAATCAAACCGACTAAATTATGTTTCTAGCTCCTGCATTTATACAGCTCATAAGATGATGAGGTAAAATGAGAAGTTAGATCCATGTGGTTGGATGAATTGTTGATTAACCTAGGAAAGATCAAATGAGAGAAGAAAGGGAAATCTAATTGTTTGTTTAATGTTGTTTTTCATCAATGAAACTCCCAATTTTGGGAAGAGACAATGGGCATTTGATATCCCAGAAGGGAGGCAACTAAAACAATCTATTGCTACATTGGGTAGTCAGGGAGATGATAAAGTATGGGGTTAATTTAAGGCATTCCAGAAGGCTATGAAATCTAGGGAAATGGTTCCAAAGCACATTGTAAAGAAATACTCAACCAATATATGTTTCATGGTTAATAAAGATGAAACTTTGATGGAAGCTGTAAAGCCCTGGAATATATGGATTGAAGAGATGGGTTATGAAGTGGATGCACAGATTCTAGATGCTTATGCATAGTTGCTAATTGATGCACCTATTGATGAGGCAGAAAAATCCTTTGGTACTGCAAAGCATAAAAAGCAAGAGGTTGAAACTGATTTTAACTAGAAGAAAAGGGAGAAGCAATAGGGCAAGGCAAGTAAATTTTTTGAAAAGGTTTCATAGGATATCAAAGCATTAATTGATTTTGCTCTGGAAAAAGGGAGAAAGAGGAAATAACCAAAAATATTCATTGAGCCAATTGCAACAGAATCTGGATCTGACGATGGCACACCCTTATCATTCAAGAGGGTATTAAGGAAGAAAACTAAAGAGACTAAGGTAGAAGCAAAGAAGCAACCGGTTAGGAAAGTTACTATCAGGGTACTGACACAGAAGTGAGCTCCAAAGGAAACACCTTCTGCTCCATCTGATATTGGAAGAAGAAAGAAGATGGATGACATTGATCTGGCACTTGTCACCGGTAATGTAACTACTATTCCACCCAAGACTTGTGCAGAATTGGTAGATGAAATCACTAAAGATGGTATGTTGAAGAATGTGCAATTTTATTATGAGCATTTGGATGATGATGAACAAAGAGAATTTGAGGAATCGGTTTTGTTGTTTTTGGATATATATAAAAAAGCCTTGTTAGAAATTGAAAACCAAATACCAGCACAGTTATATGAAATTTTAGATGCTAGAAGATTATCAGCAATGGAAGAGGACAGACATAAAAAGATTCAAGAGTTGTTAAATACTTGTGCATCTATTACTCCATAGGAGTTGGACAGGACCCTTGAAGTTGTAGATAGGAAAATATTTCACAGCAAACACAGAATAATCAATCTTATGTTAGGTAGTGTCAATGAGATAGTCACTGAGACACACAAGGCATGGGTTTATTTCTTGGCTACTAACCCTAGTTTTTATACTTCATTGGAACCTAAGACGGATACCACAGACCTTATCCTTGCCTTCTCTTTCTCAAGTTTCTCCAACTTTTCCACAAAAACTGCCATTTCCTGCTCAAGAACTAATATAAGTCTAGATGAACCTATCATATTATTTGCAATGTCATCAATTTATTTTTGTGTCTACTTAATCTCCTCATCAATGTCCTCTGTCAAATAGTGAGGTTTACATGCTTCTCTGTATAGCTCCTTATACTCCAAAATTGTAGAATTAAGTATCAATAAAAGTGTGTTCAAGTGATCGGTACATTTCTTTATGGTGTTCTCAAATAATGTATTTTTCTCTTTGTCAACTCTCTCCTTAATGGTATCCTCATTCACCTTATCTATGGTTATTATATTATCAGCAATGAATTTGGACAATGTGTCCAATTTACCTAAAGAATCATTAATGTAATCTATCTTACAATTTGCTGCAATCATCTTCAGGATAGGTAAGGTGTTATCAATTGCCTTAAATTCTAAGGCATTGCAATCTATAATCCTCTTGATGGAATCCAATAGAACCTTTGTGATGTTAGTGGGTCTAAATTCACCTGTAGATGTCCTCGGTTATGCTGTGGGTTTCTTCTCAACAGATGTTTGACCAATTACCTTCACTACATCCTCTTTATTTCCATCAGATGCTTCCACTTTGCTTACATTTTCTTCTGGTGGATCTGTCTGTGTCTGCACCTCTACCTTTAATGGTTTCTTAGTTTGATTAAGCACCTCTGTAACTGTTGGTTTCCCTGACTCAACATGAAACTCTGCCTCATATTGGTTTTCAGTCTATACAACTGCCAGTTTCTCTGATTTCGGGTACCCTGTGTTAGTTATCTGGTCCTCTGTAGGTTTCTTAGTTACCGGTTGCTTTGCTTGAGTTGGTATCTCAGTGTTCTAAGAATCAATAGTTTGTGCTGGTATCTCAGAGACCTTGTTGTCTTTGAGATCATTTCCTTAACCTCTACAATCTCTTTGTCCACCATAATGTTTATATTCTGTGTATCCACATTCATGGTAAAGAGTATCTTTGACTCTGGGTTAGTATCATCATGAGTTATACCTTCAGTAGCCATATCCGGTGGATTAGCTGTATGAACCGGTGATGTTGAAGTTAATGGAGGGGTGTCCTGAGCCAGTGGAGGGATGTTATCTGTTACTTTTATAGAAGGTACATCACCTATTTTACCTTTTCCCTTGTCTTTCTGATATACCTTGAATGTCTTTTCCACTTTCAGTATGTTTCTTTCCTCTTGCTTTTCCTTCTCAACAAAAAATATGTCCCATTTATCTGCAGTCTCATCTGCAATTTCCTTAACCCTTCCAGCCATCAGGCTTACTTGTCGGTGTCCACTAACAAATACTGACCGGTTAGCTTCAGATATAAGTTCATCTATCTCTTCCTTAGAATTTACCGGATGTACAGCCAAGAGTGCTTCAACTTTCAACTTCTTATCTAGTTCCATCACAGATAGCATTTTAGCTTCTAATCTTAATTATAAATCGTTGGGTAAATCATCAATTACTTCCATCAAAACTTTCTTGTATATATCCAAATGTAGGGTAATTCTTTCTTCAATGGTTTGTTTGTCAGAGTCCTTAAAAGAATTATACCATTTATTTACATTTACCAGATTACCTTCCTGTGTAATCTCATTCAGTATATCATCCAGTGTAGGGGTAATCAGTGTCTTTTTCTTCTTTGGTGTAAGCTTCTTCAGTGGTTCCCTAACTGCCTGTTGCTTTTTCCTTAGTGTCCTTGTTTTCTTAGGAGGAGGAGAAGGTACCGATGGGGTTTTCCTTTTCCTTTCCACTCTCTTAAACTCAGCAGCCTTGTCATTGTCAGTATCAGAAGATCTTACAACCGGTGAAACATGTGCTTCCGGTTGTAGTCCTTTAAGCTCACTAGCTGATATACCACTGATTTTCATGACATTTCCCTTAATTTCACTGGCCTTCTTAGAGGCATCTCTGATAAACTTGTCTCTTTTCTTCCTTTCTTTCTGCATAGATACATTACTTGTAATGGTTTCTGCATTACCAAATATTCCTTCGGATGGCTCCCTAGGTGCATCAAGTAGAGCTTTTTCATATGTCTCCAAAACAGGTAGGTCTACCTCATAACCCATCTCGGTAACCCAAATAGTTCTAGGGCTTACTGCTTCCATCCAATTCTCATCTCGCTTAATGAAAAAATAGATTTTCTTGTCATATTTATCAACTATGCTCTGCGGTAATCTTTCTCTTGCTCTCATCTTAGTTTGAAAAGTTTTAAAGCAATCTACAATATTCTTATCATAGTCAGTGCCCATACCGGTGAAATCTTCCTATATCTGTTTTCCTACCGAGATGTCATAACCAAAATCCTTGTGACCTATGTTGGGTATCTCTTTGGTAAAGTATAGCATCAAGCATACTAGAAGGTTCCCAAAATGGAAAGTACCTTTCTTATCTCCCTTAATCTTCTTCAAATTGTCAATTAGTTCATCCTCAAGCCATTCACAAACATCTATCTTAGCATTATTGTTCACCATCTCATATGCATTGTGAGTACTAAGGCTAGAAACTGAATTCAGTCTATTGGAATGTGTTGCTTTATATCCAAGTATCATACTAATATATCTCACATTTGTATCCTTGACATCATTGACTCTAAGTGACCTGCTATCAAATGTGGCTTCGGTTAACTCCATAACTCCCTTGTTAGGTATTTACTTGGTTTTATCAGGCCTACTACCAGTTGAAGGTAAACCAGTGACTGCCTTAATTGCTTCCTTGGTTATCTTACAAGCAGATTCTAACCATATGAACTCTCCATGGACTCTATTTAATACAAGTCTTACAACTTCCTTTGGAAATTTGGGAATGTTCAAAATTTCTACAAAACCTAAGTCTTCCACAATCTTATGTTCAGGTTTAATTGCACCTTGTTCATCAGTAATAACCTCATTAAATATTTTCTTCAAATCCTCAGTCCCTAGGTTTTCTATGTTGCAATGTATGTAGATTCTAGGGTCTTCAGCAAATGCTACACCCTTTGGAATTTTCAAAAAAGCTCTGACAGAATCATCCTGCTTTGCAATCTCGGGGATAATCTTAAACACGGGTCTAGGGCATTTGATGTTTTCAACAATGGTAGGTTTTGCAATAAACTCAAGAACAAAAGATGAGGTTGCCATTTTGATAAATACCTCTTAACAGAAGTTCTTTGAATGCCTCAAAATCACTTCGCAGCTTCGCCTTAGGATGCCCTTTCTCAGTTTCGCACTCACTGATTGTTTGAATGTTTGGTGAGTAGAAATGAGGGTTTTCCACTGCTTTATAGCCAAAAAGGTTCTTTAAAACCCCATTAAATGCTCGTCGGTTAAGTGAAAACTTAATGCATGTGCCGGTAAAGAAGAAATGTATCTTCTCACCATCAACCAAGGGTAGAATGCATGATTTTCAACTTGCAACAATATCCTCTAAGGATTATTCCTCAATTGGATGAAGAATCTCCTACTAGTGGAGGGTTACTTTGTTCTACCAGTGCAGAGATAGATTCATCAACTTTTTGATCACTCTTCTTAATCCATTGTTTTGAAAATTCTTGCTTTACTTCATCTACCTTTTCTTTGCCCTTCAAACTAGATCCTTTATTGTTTGCCAATATAGTCTTGCTTCCACAAAATTTTGCAATATGTCCAATTTTGTTACATGCATAACAAGTTATATTATTCCTCTGAATAGCCTTTCCATATCCTTGACTGGTTTGTGATCTACATTGATTAGATAAATGCCCAAATCTACCACAAACATAGCATTTCACATTCATTCTGCAATTTTCTGAATTATGACCAACTTTGTTGCATTTGGAACATTGACCAGTGGGTGAGTTTGTATTATGATTATTTCTAAATCTACACTAATTTTCTCTATGACCATATTTGTTGCAATTGAAACATTTCCCATTAAAATTATAAGCATTAGGTTGTCTTACCGGTTTGTTCCTAATCTTGATTATTTGTAGTTTCGAAACTTTCTCCATGTTCAAATCCAAGTCCATTTGTATCTCCATCAGGTTTTTGTCTTTTCAGCATGTCATCAAGTCTTTCTAAACTTTTCTTGAATTTTTCTTTGTGTTCATTTGCAGTGACCAACTCATTTTCTAGAATTCCAACTTGTCTTGTAAGTTCTCCTTATCATGTTGCATGTGAATCAGATCTGTCTTTAGCATACAATTTTCATGACCAAGTCTCAGATTTTCATTTCTTGCATCATTAAGTCTCCTAGTCGAGTCTTCTTCATTCTTCTTCCTATCTTCAATATCCTTACATAACCTCATAGTCATATCTTGCATTTCATTCTTCATATTATTGTTCTCTTGCCTTAACTTATTTGCAATGTCTCTAAGAGTTTCCTTTAAATCATCATCCTTCTGCATCTTCTCATGAAGTTCCTTTCTCTTATTTTGTGCTATAACCAGTTCTCCTAAAGTCCTTTAATGAATTCCTTAACAGTCCTCAAATCATCTTCAAGTTTGATATTCTTCAATTTTTCTGCATCAAAATCTTCAAGAGCTCCTTCCAACTATTTTCTTAAGTTCTCCATCTAAACCGGTTTCAGAATCTTCCTCAAGCTGTTAGGCTTTTGCAAATAGAGGACCAGGCTCTGATACCAATTGTTAGATTCAATGACAGTCCAAAAGACATTAAGAGGGGTGGGGGTGAATCAATGTCTAACTGGTTGAATGAATATTTAAACTTATTTATAACTTTGTAACCCAAAACAGTGTACCGGTAAATAAAAATAAATGTAGTAAACACAAATAACAAAGACAACATAGAAACACATCATTACACAAGATATTTTAATGAGGAAACCCAGTGTGGAAAAAACCTTGGTGGGATTTGTGACCCACAATATTTACTCACTAGCCAATGAATAAATACTACTTACAATGAGGGGTTGCACATGCAGGGAGGCCAACAGCCTAAAGCTCACTGCTCAATGAAGAGTCTCACTGACTACAAAATGGATAATTAAATCCAATACAATGTATTTCTCAAAACAGCATCTCTAATGCCAGGTTCAATACCGGTTTAAGCTCAGATAGATACCTTAACCAAAAACCTTCGCTGCCTCTAACAATTATCTTCTACCATACATTCCTATATATCTATATCAAAATGATCTATAAGATCTCATACATATATGAGTCTTTTACAATATACCAAGTCGGCTTACAAAAGATAATTATATTAAAATAAACAAAAGTTCAACCCATGTTGGCCTGAGTGCCGATATGCTTTGTTGTTGATGTAATCTGAATGCCAGTGTAAGCACCTGTTGGTGTCAGTGTCTGCCGGTGCATGTAGAAACCTATTGCCGGTTGGTTTCCAGTTGGTTGTCATCAATGAAAACATAAACTATTCTCATAAGAGTGTACAATGCCAACACCCTTTGATCATATTGTATCTATTTGGTGTTGTTATTTTTATAGCCCTTATACATTCTTATATCCAATCGGGGAGACAATAAAATTATCTCCTCAGTATCAAATGTCTCCTTGATGGAGTCTTTCACTAGCCTTGTGACCAATCGATGAGATCCATTGATCTCTATTTGATGTAACTCTGTTTAGTCGATTCTCATTTGTAAGGTCATAGAGACTTTAAGAAAGTCTCCTCAAAGTACTGATGTCTCCTCAATGAAGTTTTTCACTATCTTACATTATCGCGTTGAAGAGACCTGGAGTGTCTCTCTCTCTGACATTATCAAGCATCTCTTCTCAAGTTGCCATTTTTATTTTGAAGGGACTTTTGTACTCTCTCTTTGACCACATTCTCACTTCGATAATCCTTATTTTAGCCCAATCTTCGATTGGTTGACAAGACTCATAAAAGGTCTTATTGACTTTAAAAGTCTATTTGATGAGTTTTGATATGTTTACAATATGTTATGTCATGGATACTTAAAAAATCTCTTCACAATTTGATATGTCTCTTTGATGGCTATTCGTCTTTTATTTTTGGTGACTTTAGTCCTCACGTTGACGAGACATTCTATTTTCTTTTCGATAGCTTGTTTTTGTTCTATTGACCACTTCATCAAAGAGACTTAAGAAATCTCTCTTTGATGTCCAATTTCTTTGTTGTGTAGCCACTCCATAATACAAGCCCTAAGGTTTCCTTTTATCTTGTCGAGGAGACATATAAATCCTCTCTTCGATGTACCAATGTCTCTTTGATGGAATGTGTTATTTTCCTTATGGTCGTTTGGGAATATTCCCATGTTTCCTTTCGGATTTTACTTTATGAGATCAAAGAGAGTCTAATAAAGTCTCCTCGATATATGTTTGTCTCTTCTATGAGTTGTGTCACTTTTTGGTGTTCTCCATTGAAGAGAGTTAAAACATCTCTTTGATCTCTTGCCTTTTTTATATGCCTTTTGGTCACTGCTTAATCGAAGAGATTCATAAAAGGTATCATCAATGCTTCAATGTCTTATTGATGAGATATTCTTTTTAGTGAATAGTTCTATCAGAGAGAGTTATGATTTTTCCCCTCCATAAGAAAAAGTCTCTTTGATGGGTTTCCTCTTTTACGAAGCTTTCTCATTGAAGAGATTTAAGATATTTATCTTTGATATTAACATGTCTCTTTGATGGGTTTAGTTTTTGATGGAGCCCTTGCTTTGTTCTTAACATCAAAGAGACATAAAAAAAATTGTTTATATTTAACTATAACAAGACACAAATGAGACATTATTTTTTTCAAACTAGGTTTTCTGGTAATGAAAGTACAAAGAGGTTTAATCTATTTTACTAGCCAATGGTACAAATAGTAGCGGGAAAATTATATGGACACAACAACATGAGGCTTATAGTGACTTGAGAAATTTTGAGTAACAGAGTTGGTTATTATACATGATATATTTTTTATTCTCCAACAATGACTCTACTTGGGGATGAATGTCTATCAAACATTGCAAGAATCTAGAAAAACTATTCTTTGGGATGTAGACCATAACAAAACAAAAAGGAAAAAAAGGGAGAAAATAGAAAAAAGGGGAATCCTAATATATTGTGCATGGAAATTATTATTCTTTAAGATTAGAAGTACTTCAAGAACTGTCCATGCACTAGTAGTCTGATATTCTCTTGACATGTTCTATAAAAAGTTTGAATCCTCCCCACCCTTTCTCACAATGACAAATAAACCAATCCACAATGCTTCAAACTTTTAATGTTTTCCTTTATCGTGATTCCTAGCATTCCACATGAGTAAATCTCCCTCAATTTTTTTAAATTGTTTTCTTTTTTATCATGGAAGTATTTCAGTTGGTGTTCTATTTTTGCATTTTATCTTTGATCCTCTATTCTAACTTCATCTAGCTATGTCAATTGCTCCATTCTCTCCTCCATAGGTTTAGGAATGTCCAAGTCTTCTTCTAACATGAACTTGTGTACTGGTAACAATCCATTGGCATCCTATCTTGATCTCCATATACTAATTCAAAAGGGGACTAACTTCTTGGTTTCTTGATGGTAATCCTATCAGCCCATAATGCCATATTCAATTTTGAATCCCAACCTCTTGTTATTATTCAACACTCTTTTCATTATTTTCATGATGTTTTTATTGCTTGATTATGCTTGTCCATTTTCTTGATGATGATATGGTGAAGCATAGGATATTGTTATGCCATAATCTTCACAAAATGTTTTAAACTCCTCAAACCCAAAACACATCTCATTATCAATAATCAACTTGACAAGAACTCCAAACTTGGTCATGATGTTTCTAATACAAAATTTATCACCACTTTACTAGTATCTTGGTTGGTTCAGATTGCTTTAACCCATTTGGTAAAATAATAAATGGCCACAAGAATCCATTTGTGTCGTCCACTTGATTTATCTGAGATTTTTCCTATAAAGTCCAAACCCCACTAGTAAAATGGTGCTTCAACTTGCATGGGTCTCAATGGTAAATCTCTCTGATATTTTAATTTTCCAAAAAAAAATTGATAGGCTTCACATCTCCTAACCAACTTGAAAGCATCATTGAACACATAGGGTCAGTAATATCTCGCTCTCAATATTTTATGTGTGGTAGTTTTGGCTGAGAAATGCCCTCCACAAACACTTGCATGCATTTCTTCCAAGACTTTCTTTGCTTGTTTCTCATCAAGACATAACAATAATACTTCGTCCCTCGTCTTCCAATATAAGTCTCCATTTATTAGCACATAATTAGATGCTTGAAGCTTCAAACTTCCTTTTTTATTGTCATTCAGTCCCTCTTGACATTTCATATGTTTCAAATAATAGATATTGGTGTACCATGATGTTTCGTCAATACTGCATACTGCATCTTCCCACTCAACATTATTCACTTGAGTAGCCTCTCGGTTTGATTCTTCCATTAATCTTGTTAATCCCTGTCCTCTAACAAGCTTGATAATTTGGATGTCTATGTTGAATTCCTGAATATGACTCATCCACCTACATCACCCGCCTATCACTTCTAACTGCCTGAAGATGTCTTTTACTGCTACATTTGGAACCTATGTGACCATTGTTGCCCCAACTAGATATGGCCTAAAATTTTGACATCTTTCACTCAGGCATAGGCTTGTTTTTCATCAATATCATATTTTAATTCTATGGCTTAAAGTGACTTATTAAAAAAAGAAATCGGCTACTCATACCCTTCTTCATTCTTCTGTAGCATAACAACAACAATGGTGTAGAAAGAAGCAAATGATAAAAAAATGGAATGGTTTGTCAAATTCTAGATATTTCAACACAAAAACTTCCTTAATGGCCCTCTTGATGTTTACAAAGGTGTTAAATGCCTCATCTGTCCAATCCAGTATAGCTCCTTTCTTCAACATTTTGGATATTGGTTTGATTATTTCTGAAAAGTTTAAAATGAATCCCATAGCAAGGTTAATTTTCCCAAATAAAGTTTGTATCACCTTCACAATCTTTGGGATACAAATCTTGGCTATAGCAACAACCCTTTTAGGATCAATTCTTACTCCATTCTTAGATACAATATGTCCTAGTAATTTTCCTTTTGTAACAACAAAATGACACTTCTATGGATTTAATGAGATTCTAAACTCAAGTGCCTTCAAAAACATTTTCGCTAAGTGAATACAATGGTCTTCTGTCTCTTTTTAATAAGCATTGATATCATCTTGATATACCACCATAATCACATTTATTAAATTAGTAAAACCCACATCCATATCCCTTTGAAAATTTTCTCCAACATTATTCAATCTTAATGGCATTCTAACATAGACATATGTTCCCCAGGGAGTGGTGAAAGTTGTCTTTTATTACTCTAATTCCTTAACTTTGACTTGATTATATCCTAAAAAACTGTCCATCGTAGATAAGAGTTCACACCTAGTGACCCTCTGCAACAAATCATCCATGTTTGGTAACAGATAGTTATCCTTGAGCGATGAGACATTTAGGTTTCTAAAACAAACACACAGTTTGATGTCCCCATTATTCTTCCTTACTAGTACTAAGTTTGAGACCCAAGACGAATGCCTGGTTGGTTTATCATTCCACCATCTCTAAGTTTCATGAGATCTTCCTGCATTTTAGGTGCTAATTTAGGATTAATGGGTCTTTACTTTTGTCTAAAAGGTCATGTTTTAGTGGAATTTCATGTTGGAACAAATATTCTTTGTATGCCTTTAAATTATCGTATGACCAAGCAAATACATCTTTATATTTCCTTAGTAATGATATCAATACACTTATGATATTAGGGGAAATATTTTTTCCAATGTATACTTTCTTTGGTGCATGTTATGATCCCAACTTTACTTCTTAGAGAATTGTTTCAAAGAATATTTAAGAAAAATATCACATTAAACATGCCTCGAGCATGATAAGGTATAAGGGACCCCCCTCGAGAAATTGACCAAAAAATCTAAAAACAAGTTTAATTTGTCCATATTGATGCCAAGATTCCAAAATTACAAATGAAAGTGAAAATGGAGTTAAAACACAAAAGATATAAGCTCGGGAAGGTGAAAAAGACCATGGCTAGTGCAAAGGGGAGTGTGTGCATGTCCATGTAGCAAAGAGAGAGGGGTATAAAATGGGTTGGGAGGGAGAAAAGAGCTCATTTTCACTCTCTTTTTTGGAATAATTGGAGCTCTGGAAGGAAAGGGAAGTTAGCAACATGGTACAAATTCTAAGAGAAAATCATCGTGGTGAGCGTGTGCAGACCTACCAATGATTGAAGGGTGCAATACCAATGGCATGTTCCTCGAATCCTCCTTTTCAATTTTAGATTTGAGCATGCTTTTCTAGGGTTTATTTCCTCATTTTTCAATGCATGTTGGGGGGTTTGGGTTAATTAGACCTGTGTAGTTGGGTGTGTTTTCTACATAGTTGGTTAATATTGGGGCACTTGGTTGATATATCTGTGTAGCTGGGGAACATAACTATGCAGTTGGTCAAATAAACTGTGTGGTTGGCTAAGCCAACTGGAAATTGAGTATGGTACTAGGGTTAGGATTGGATTGGTGATGGACTAGGTTGACCTAGGGTTTTACTTAGGATGGATTAGGATTGAATAATCGGGTACCTGATTAGGGGACCTAATTAGGGTTTGCAAAATAGGGTTAAAGCAATTAGGATTTGGAGAAATCCCACTGGGTAAGAAATCATGATGGAAGAGGTTAGGTTAACATAAAGTTTTCCCCACTACTTTGTAGGTTGTACTTCCGACTTTACAAACTCATGAGAGTTGGCCTTCATGTCCATCACTATGTTATGAGTTGCAAGGACACCAGAGAGATTGTCTATTATATTTGGGATTATATCAAATCACATTCATTCCTGAGATAAGGGGAAATAGGGCACTGATTAATACATTGATAGAGCAGTGGCACACAAAGACTAATTCATTTCATCTACCGATAGGAGAAGAGATGGTTACATTGGACGACATATGGCAGATACTCAGGATTCCTATTCAAAGGGAGATATTTATGTATGAGCCTTCTACTAGGAGAGAGGCTTCGAGCCAGATATTTTAGGTGGATGAGGACAAGTTATGCATCATCGACTATGAGATCAGGTGGGAGACTATGACAGCTCAATAATTCAAATTGGTGACTACAATCAGTGCAATTATAGCAAGATTAGTAGCTATAGATAGGAGAGGTCATGGATTCCCTATCAGACGAGGACAAGTGTTGAAGTGGACGGTTATTAAGGGCATGATATTTGTGTGGGGACCATGCATGTTAAGAATGTTATACTTTCATCTGCACTAGGTGGCGTACAGATAAAGTTTGACTATTAGCAGTAGGTTGACTATTACATGTGTGGGCTTTCGAGCAAATAGTAGTATACAAACATATTCTAAAGAAATAGGTATGTCAAGGGAGACCATATGTATATTTTTATGATGGAGAACTATCAAAAGGGTCATTGGGTCAAAAATTGTTTTGAATACATCAGTTAGACTTCTTGAGGGATTTCACATGGAGACCATACAAGGATTGTGAGGGTTGGCTAGACAATGACGATCATCTTTCGTATTGGAGACAAGAGATATATCTAATAAGAAGGACCATTATGAGATAGAATATCATTGAGGTTCAACTACTAGAGAGGGTTCAAAGGCAGTTTGGGGAGAAACAAGATGTACCTATAGGCACAAGATATTGTGCATGATATCATCTTTTGTATTGGAGACATGAGAGATATATAATAAGCAGGACCATTATGAGATAGAATATTATTGAGGTTCAACTAATAGAAAGGGTTTGAAGGCAGTTTGGGGAGAAACAAGATGTACCTACAAGAACAACATATTATGCACGATCTTGGTGGGAGATTGAAGATTGGGGACTAGTTACCATATCGCATGTAGCTTTCACAGAGTTCAAGCAGTTATAGCCGAGACAGTGGATTGTGAGGCCACATTTTATTGATGCATGGATGACATTAGCTTATGATAGGTGGTTTGCAAAGCATATTCCAATGCTTTTGACAGAGCCCGATGTTCCAATTCTAAGAATGAAACAATGATAGAGGTAGAGGAGAGGACAACGTGAGGCAATGATGAATGAGGCAAAGGGAGATGAGGATGAGGTTAAAAATGAGGATCAAGAGACAGAGTCAGATGGGGAGGATGAGGGGGGTGAGGAGACTGAGGAGGATGGGATGAAGGATCAGGTTGAGGAGGATGAGATTAGATGACCAAGATGAGGAGTATGAGACCAATGATTAGGATGAGGAAGATGAGACCCAAGATTAAGATGATATATCGATGGATCAAATAGATGACATAAAGGATCCATAGGATGAGCCTATGCAGGATATAAATAGTACATGATGAGGTTGAATGTATTATAGATGACGCGGCTATTAGAGGTGAGGTAAGATATTAGAGAGAGCACATATTAGTATTAGAGAGACAAATAGCATCTCTTCGGGGTGACAAGAGAGCTTGGGATGCTAAGAGAGCATTATTGATCGCGAGCATGGAGAGGTTGATAGTGGAGAGGGAGAAGTGGTGTATAGATAGAGATACACTATTGGCATAGAGGGATACTTAGATGGAATCTCAGGATACACTAGTAGATAGAGAAGTGTGGGAGGTAGAGCAAGCATAGCTGATTGCAAGGATAGACTTATGAGAAAGAGAGCTATACTTATATCCTCTCAAGACATAGTAGTGGCTAGAGCACAAAGAGTAGATGAGAGAGTTTAGGAGTTTATACAAAGTGTCATAGATATAGGAATGTGCGAGGATATGTGAGAGATAAGAGAGCTAGGGAAGGAGACCAACTACTAGAGGGATCTATATGAAAGTGTCATGTGAGAAGAACAAAGAGCACCATCATATTGGGCTTAGAGAAAGTCACACAGCAGGACACACTCATGGAGGACTCAGAGCAGTGTGGGAATGATAGAGACATTAAGGCTACCAAGACAAATAGAACCAATGATGGGAGGATCTTCATCCTTAGGACAAGACATAGGTTGGGAGGACCGAGGGAGAACCCAATGATATTTGTAATAATATACTTCTGTGTAGACACTTTTTGATATTGTAGTGAGCCTGCGAGATCCATTTTGAATATGTACTCTAACACTTATGATTAATAAGATGCAGATTCTATATGCAAGCTTATTTTTTTATGTTTGTGAATATATATGACAATCTTGATATTATGAATGATTAAATGTATGCATCACTAATGGTTTTATTTTCCCAGTTTTGTGTTACTACCTAATAAAAGAGACTATTTGAAAATAGGAGTCATGTTAGATGTAGTCATTGTTATAGTTTGAACAATGGTAGGAAATAATGAAACATGATTTAGGATTAGAATGAGAGAATAAATGATCCACTCTCTCTAAGCTTGTCTTAAAAAGGAGAGTTCTATTCAAGTTAGTTTTATTGTTACAATATATAGTTTTTCTTCAATCAGTTAATACTTAATCATTATGGTGTTATAGACTAGATTTTTTTAAATCTCTGTGAGTATCATTGTTGTTTTTGAACTTATGAATATGAATGGATAATTATTATTACACTGTGATTTAGCATATTCTTGCTTTCTGGAGATTGCATTCCTCAAGCTAGCCACTTGAGGTAGTAACTCTCCTCTTCCTTCTTTTAATTAGATTAGTTTTATTTATATATGCATTAGATAGACTACTATTACTCTCTTAATTACTATTAGTTAGCTAATGGATTTTGTTAATGTATTCATTTAGATAGAGTCTCAGTTGTAACTGAATTAGTATAGTGCCATCTACGACAACTGTTGAGTCATTGTTCTAGTAACCTACAGTAACTATTGTATCATACAATTTCTATTTCTTGCATTGTTACGCTTTCTTTAGATAGTATTTCTTTAATGAAAAGATAGATGGCTTAAGAAACGTATATCACACATATAGTGCCAACATGATCTTAGAGTTACATCCCTAGTTGATAATTAGATAATCCTTCACTTAGCATATTTGATTACCCCATTGGGAACTCAAACTAGGTTGAGTGAATAACATTTGACACCAACCATATGTATGTAGTGGAGACCAATCATTTTGGCATCATTGTCAAGGATGGTGCTAAGGTTTAGGATCTTGAGTCTAGATTTTGTTTTTGTTATTACTTTTAGTCATTTACTTGTTATTTTCTTTGCATTAGAAAGTTGTTTATTTCTAGCATTAGTAATAATAGACTTTGATATTATTATTATCTTGTTTACTAGAAAGTATAGGAAGATAGCCAATAAGCTCAACATTTTAATTGCATACACTAACAACAAGACTCAAGAGAAAGGTTGCTTCCCTCCACACAATATGTAGAGTTCATTTTGGCTTCAAGAGGAGAGCCAGAGTATTCACAAGAACCAATTCAAGAGCCAGATGATCCATTTATTGCACCTATAAATCCAAACTATTTTGACGATATTCAACCAAAAGAAGAACTTAACCAAGAATACAAACAAGAAGTACCAATAGCAATGGTTCAAGTAGAAGTAGAGAGTTATAAAGTACCTATTACATTTGAATTTCCCATATCTAACTAGGAAAGAGAAAAAACATTAAAGAACATACCTCCATCTTCTCTCTCAGCTTTCTATGGCCTAATCACAGAAGACCTTGATACATTTTATTTTGAATTTGATGTATTATGCAGAAGTTATGATTATGTTATCGATGCCCATAGACAAGGTTTTTCTAGCAACCCTAAAGGGTTCTACATTAAGATGGTTTATGGGCTTAGGAACAAGTGCAATCACTAGTTGGATCATAATAAAAGAAAATGTCTTGTAGAAGTACATGTACTAATGCAGAGGTGGAGATACTACAAAGGAGGATATCTTCATTATATCCTAGAGGGAAGATGAACCCCTTGAGAACTATATGAAAAGGTTCTAGTTTTATCTAAAGTAATCTAGGCAGAATAGGCTCACTCTGGAGTCTCTCAAGTTGGTCTTCCTAAGGGGGATTAATGTAGACTACATAGATGCATTAAACCTAATGGGAGGAGGTGAAAATATCCAAACAATATTTTATGACATTTGTAAACTAGCTAGGAATTACTCTAGGTCCATTTGAGGAAGCACAAAAGTCCTAGGCTTCTTCCCACCATTAAGACATGTACCAGTGTCTCAAGGATGGAGTTGAGAAACCTTCTCTGAATATGGAGGATATAATAAGTCACTTGGAAACTTAGCTAGACACCCCTCACATAAAAAAGAAACAAGAATATGAAGAGGCTTCTCTCTCAGAGTAATGTCCTCACTGTAGACAAAAGAGGTCCAACAATAAATGTAAAAAGATTGCTACATTTTTTGAAGAGAAGCCAATCTATCCTGAGTTCCATGCACTTGAGGATGAAGAGGGACAATTCTTCTATATTTACTAACACAAGCCATGGAAAAAAAAATAAGGTATGCCACTTAACCCATTGTCTTGCAATCCTTCATATCTCGGGGTTACTCAAAAAGTTGCATTAGAATTACGAACCCTATAACACTATGCAAACCAACAGTCGCAAGGTAATACATTGAGTTGAATTTCATAATAAGGATCATGTCCAACAACATATCAATATCAATACCATAGCTATAATCAATGGCAAAATTATCAAAACCCATGGTCTCAACCATGGCATGGAAATCAACAACAACAACAATCCAATACATCCTACCTGCAACAACACCAACCTTTACCTCAACAACCTACACTTATACCTAACTCAGTTTATTTATAGCCATCTATTATGCCAAATCAAAATACACCTTATTCTACCCAACCACAAGCACCATAGTTGCCTACTTAACCTACACCAAATCCTAACAAATAAGCCTATCCAATAGACTTATTCTAACGAGACAACATAGTATTCAACGTATATGGTTGAAATTAGTGATGTCTACCTCTATTTAGGCAAGACTCTAGCTAGTTGTATAGCTCCATAGATCACTGAACTATTTGATGCAAAACCAATGGTAGATGTTGTTGACAATGTGTTGGAATCAAGGAACACTAAGAGGGGGGAGTGAATCAGTGTTCTGTAAAAATTTTCTTTATTAACTTATTCTTCTACCCAATTAATACATTGAGCAAAAAGAAAGAAAGATGCAAGAACACAAGACAATCAAACACAACACCATAACACACAAATTTATATGTGAAAACACGCTCAAGGAAAAAACCACAATGGGGATGAGACCTACAAAATGAGTAAACTCAAATTTGATGTTTACAATGGAATTGCACATGCATTGAGACACACTTCCTAGAGCTCACTAATCAAAACAAAGAAGGGCTACAATCGTAGGAAGGCTCACTACTTTACAAATGAGTTACAAATGATCACAAGAGAACTTGAACTATTGAACAACATCTACAAATGCTTGGGTATAGTCCCAATTAAGCACAATGTCCATTGATTTCACACTCTACCTTAAACAGATCTGTTCCATATTTCTGCAATATTCCAAAGCATAAATCTTCAACTTGCACATGTGCAACTATGCACAATCGATTATGAACATCTCTCACATACACATCGATATCCAAAATGATCATAAAAATTGCCCTTATATATCCGCAACAAGAAATTAGGTTAGTTACATGTCAGCTTTGTTGTCCTCAATTTCGGCGTGGCCTAAACTATGAGGCAACCCTATGAAACTCATATGTTTCATACCTCACGGCCTCCAGGAAAGTAGCCATTTATCATTTTACATCTTAATGTTTAGTTGTTTTTGAGTTATTAGTTTTCTTTGTTTTTTACTGACGAGTCGGGTTATAAAACCCAATGTGTCAGTTTGTTCCTGTCAGCACATCGTACTTTAAAGTCCGATGTGCTAGTTGGCCTAACTGGCAGGTTGGACTTTAAAGTCTGACCTGCAGTTATGTTTTGTTGACAAGTCAAACTTTAAAGCCCAACCTGCTAGTGTCTTGTGGTCACATGTCGGACTTTAAAGTCCGACCTGTCAACACGAGTTATAAATTGTTTTTAGTCGGTCATTTGAGCATTCTAAGTTATTTTTTCTTCTGTCGAGGCATCTCTTGCTCTGTTCTTCCTCCTCCTTGTGCATTCTAGCAATTCACCATTGGATTTCTCCACTTCATCAATGCATTCTCCACTAGTAGGTAGGGTTCACATTTTTCTTTTATTTGCTTTGCGTCAAGTTTTTGCTAGGTCTACTAGGGTTTTTGTGAGTTAGTTTTTCATTTGTTTTCATTGTTTTTATTTTTCCTTCTATTCGAACAAAGGTATGTCAGGTTTTGAAAACCCAACGTACCTATATCTTTTCCTTTTTTCCTAACCTCTCATGTTGGGGTGTGAAACTCGACATGAGAGATGTTTTATCCAATTTTCCACCAAGATCCTAGCATGTCGGGCTTTAAAACCCGACATTAAGGTCTTTCATTCTTCCCGTGACTTACATGTCAGGTTTTTGAATCCCAACATGCAAGTCAAAAAATTCACCATCATTCTCAGCTCACGTGTCAGGGTGTGAAACCCGACATGTGAGGATGAAATACCCTCAATTCTCATGTTGGGTTTCAAACCCCGACATGTGAGCCTTTCCTAAATACATCCAACTAACACGTTAGGGTTTGAAACCCGACTTGCTAGTCAGTTTCGTCACCACTGACATGTTGGTTTTCAAACCCTGATCTGTCAATGACTTTCATTTCCTTTTGGGCTGGCAGGTTGGGTTTTGAAACCTGACATGCCAGTTCCTTCACCTTGCAACCAGTAGGTCGGGTTTTAAACCCCGACTTGCCAATTTTGATGTTTTCCCTTAGAGCCTTATTCAACCTAGTTTTTTGTCCTGTTTGATTCTGGATCTACTGTTTGTTCTTCTAATGATGAATACTGATTGTGGGCCTAACAAACATGTTCTCTGCAGCATCTTTGTAAATGTCCAAGTCATCCGCAAGCAAACCAAAGGCCTCTCCTAGTCACACAGATCTATCACCAGGAAACCTGTATATAAAAAGAGGAAGTACAAGTATGATAAGTACTTGAATATGGTCTCTGAAATCTCGGTGGACTCTAATGTGCAAGAGATCAGAGATACTAAAATTGGGCATGTAGATATGAAAGAATTTGAAAATAGATGCAAGAAGGCTCCATCCCATATGACAAATTTGTTAAGGTCATAATTGCACAAATATGCATCTTTTCCTGTTGCAACTCATGATCCATAATTTGTATTGGATGTGGAATAACATTTCGACCCGAACACTTGTCAGGTGAAAGATGCTGACAAGAATGTGGTGATGACACTTGATAGTGTGTTTTTCAATAGTCTTTTCAAAGGTCTAAAGGAAGTTGAAGCTGGTGATATAACCATGGATAGTGCACAAGCATATTATGAGAAGCACACAGGTAAGTGCAAGAAAACAATCAACATTGTGTTTTTATCTACTTCATGTGATTCAAATGTCACTAGATGGCCAAAGTACTTTCATAGAAGTGATTTCCATGAAGAGTATAACGACATGGTTACAATGCTTGCATGAGTTAGAGGTTTGAGAGATTCCCACTACGTCCAAGAATGGATATGTTACTACATGAAAGTCATCAGAAAAGGGACAACCAAGATTGATTTGGGAGAGAAAATCAGTGATGCTCTCTGTATTCAGAAAAAGGAAGTCAAAACATCATTGAAATTGTATATGAATTCATATCTTGTGTATGCAGCCGCCTCAATGGGGCAATATCTAGGATTGTCTACCAAAGGAGATAGAAGGTTGTTACCTATTTCAGATTATTATGATCAGCTAACCATCAATAATCAGGGATCTCATTTCCGAAGAGTCAATGATGCTTTCTTTGCAGTGTGAAGATGTTTGTTCAACAATAATATGCACAAGGAGAGAATTTCAAAAGCAACATATGATTTGGTGTCTTCTTTTGGTTGTGTGTTCCTACAATTTCCTACTTTTACATATATCCGCATTGGATTCTTCATAGGTGAACCATTCATGTTGCCCCGATAACCATCGGATAAGATTGTCCTCATGGAACTGTGTTGTCAATTGGTACATGTACATGCTAGACAAGCTTTTGCTCATAAGATAGGTCTCAAATGGAATTTCTATTAGTCGATATTTAGTGCTTACCATGCCCAAGGCCAAGAATATGGAGTAAAATGTTATGGGTCACAATGAGGAGGTTTAAAGCTCAAGAGAACTTTGATTTTTGCAACATGAGAGGAAAAATCAAGAGGAGTTATGTGCATGTACATAGGCTTGAGGATGTTTGGGTGGATTGTAAAAGTGATGAAGATGTAAGAATGATGGACTATAGTCATCTTACATTAGAGAAAATAGAGAACTTGGACTTGGCTAAGATTCCAGATACCATGGAGGATACAAATGATATAGTGGATCATTTCTACTATGAGCGGAAAATTGTTGATACTCCTTTACCTCCAATTCAATGGTCAAAGAAATAAAGCAAATCAATTTCAAAGAGGTTTGCACCTATTATGCCTAATACAAACCAATGGCTACTGAAAAAGGGAATCCAAATGAAACCACTTCCTGCTAGCTCTGGTGAGGAAGATAATGATGGTCTAGTTGGGAAGACTTCAGAGTTAAGAACCAAGAATAAAGAAGATACTCAAGTACCCCCACCACTAGTTTCACCAGCAAAATCTAAGGGAAAGGCACCAAAATTCAAATTCATAGTTAAAGGCCCAAAGAAAGCGGAATCCTTCTCCACGGTCATGCAATAGAAATCAACCCAAGGGACTGATCAAACCGAGGAAGAATAACAAGAACAAGAAGAGGGAGAAATTCCTCATGCTGGAGAAGAACAAGAACAAGGACAAAGTTCTACTCCAACCACCTCTTAGACATCATCACCTATTCATGTTGAGATTCATTCTATTGACTCTGATTTTGATGAAGAAGTGAAAGAACATGATGAAGTGAGAGAAGATATTGATTTGGATGATGAACAAGGTCAAGAAGGGGGCAATGAAGAATTTGTTACTCTTTCTAGCATTCCTATCTTTGATGGCATTCCAACTTCCATAATTGAGTCATCAATCTTAGATTTTCATGAAGCCATGGAATAGGTTACTCAGAAGCAATAGGTAGTAAATCTACCTACTTCTTTTACCATGACAGAAACTCCACCCCTGGTGAGAACAATTGTCATTTCTACAACAAAAACTTATGTTATTACATCAACGCCAGTAGTAGATACAATAGTTGGGACAATTAATGTATTACCAACTTCTATGCCACTGCCACCACAAGTATCAGTTTCTACAATTCTAGTTGTGACTAATTCTATGATTCCTATTACTACAATGCCCTTGGTACAAGTGGGATTGTTAGCAGAAACAGTATCTTCAAGTCAACCACCTACTAGTTTGCCTGTAGTTACCCAAGTGGAGGTCACTACTCCAACCACACAATCAGTCTTACCTCCTTCATTGGACATAGTGGCACCAAAAAGGAAGAAGCAAGTTGTCTCACTAGATGACTTTGACTTCAAACAGTTAGCTCCTTCAAAGGCAAAGGTGACCAAGAAGCCAAAGACAGTATCAAGGGTGTTGGTTGATCCTGTAAGTAAAAGAAAATATGTCAAAGTGATTATGCCAGCTGTAGGTAAAACCAAAGAGAACATTCAACTGACATATTATATAGTTCAAACTATTGATCTTGGGGAAGAAACTCATGAGAGCGTGAAGCAGGATTCAAGAGTTGTGAATGAGGCTATCATGAGAAGACTTGATGAAGAATGTGCTGAAAAGCTGAAATTGAAGGAAAAGTGTGAGAAACTAACTAATGTTTTGATCAAAGTGACCCAGACCTCTCAACAGGTAGAACCAATTGTTTCATCCATCGATACAGAAGCACTCAAGAAAATGGAACAAGTGGGGGTTAAGGGTCAAGTGGTGGATCAATGGATTGAAAGGTTGAAATCGGAAGGCTCCCTCCTCCTAGATTCAACCATCAAGTTGTTGAAAGACTTTGAAATCATGCAAATTCAAGTACAAGGAATCAAAACTACTTTCACACAAGAGATAGATGAGAATGAAAGGAACTTGTAGTTATGGAGAAAGATGGAGGACTTCAACATTGATTTCCTTGTAAATAATAAAGTGCTAGAAATAAGAGGAAAGTATGTTCATGTTTTGTCTCAACTAGCACACAAAAATGAATTGATAAAGCATATGGTCACAAATATTGAAGGTGAGATTAAGGGTTGTGATAATGATATTCATCAAATTTCAGCAAGAATAACTGATATCCCTTGCTTCTTATATGGTAAGGATAATCAGCAATTGGATACAAGTTATACCATCATATAGGAATTCCACTCTCTAATCTCACATTGGGCAGAGGAAGATTTCATTCTTAACACTTTTGATAAGCTTCTTGAAATACAGGTTGGTTTAGAGTTTCTTGCCTCTTTTCTCAAGGATGAAAAGAAGCAGCATGTGAAGACCAGAGATGTTATATTCTGGATCAATGCTATATCAAGGTCCATCGCCCTGCCAGATGAAGCTGAGATGAAATCCATCTTGGCTAAATTTGAATAATTTAAATACAATAAGGAGGAGAAAGATGAATAAAGTGTCCCCTTTTTGACACTTAGTTTTTCATGTAGATGCATTTTTAATGTAGTTGCATTTTTATATGTTGTAAGTTTTATCGCAGCTGCATGTTCCCTTTATGTTGTAGTTGTAGTCAAGTGGGACTGTGCACTTGAATTAGTCAATTGTGCCCACCTTTTTCTCCTTTTCTCTCCTATATATGGAGGAGCCTCATTTGTAAATATTTATCTTTTATTATGCTAAGCAAGACTCTGCTGAATTTTTGTCTCAACTAAGACTTTGATCCTTTTGTTGTGAAGATTCAATCAATCAAATAAAGAAAGCAATTCCATTTGATCTCAAACTTCATGTTGCGTCAAAGATTGTTTATATGAGTTAATGTTCCTATGTTCATTTTTTATATATGTTCTTTAATTCCTTGATATTGGTGATATTTTTTATGTGACTAATAGAGATTTCCAATTGTGATAAGTAGACTTTGTGCTATTTGCATATTTGGGAAAAAATTTGATGTTAAGTGATTAGTGGTAGGTTTTGTATTTCTTCTATTACTTGTAGTTTTAAGGGATTGGGAAATTATACTTGAAGACTTTGAGCTACAAGTTAAATTTCTTATCATTTGTAATCATTATCTTAGTTAGAATTGCATTCAAGAAAGAATTTGTGCTTCTTGATTGTAAGTTTAGTTTGTTCATTTCTTTAAGTATCAAAAGTGATAGCACTAGTACATTTGGAGCAGTTTTCCAATGACTGTTCGTCGGAACTCAAACAACTAAACGTCGGAATTCTAACGTATTTGTTTGTTGCTATTTTTTTATCGGTGATTCCAATGATGGGATTCACATCAAAATTCATATGACACCACGTCAGAAATTTCTATGCACCCACAACATGTTTTTTTGATGAGCAGACGTCGAAATTACGACCTTGTTGCATCCTTTATCGCCTTAACCTTTTCCGATGACCCTTTATTTATCGTCATAACCTTTTTCGATGCATTTTACTTTGGCACTGTCTATCGGGATAAGTCTTACCGATACCCTCATCAGCTATCGACAAGACAAGATTTCTCCATTGCCACTAGGTGGCATGTTTTTTTGATGAGGAGACATCAAAATTTTGATCTCGTTGCATCCTTTATCATTGTAACCTTTTCCGATGACCCTTTAACGTCGTAACCTTTGTCAATGCATTTTACTTTTGCCAGTTTCCATTAGGATAAGTCTTACCGATAGCCTCATCGGCTATCGACAAGACACAATTTCTCCATTACCTCTAGTGTGTGTTCTGTCGATGGACCATCTTCAAGGAGATGTCAGAATTTCAACGATTACGATGATGGACGAGGTTGCATCCTGCAATGTTTTTCCCATTGCAGGTATGGCAACATTTTCGGTTATCTTGTGGTGTTCATTGGAATTCCAACCTTCCCCAACATTTTTTTTTAAAAAAATGTTGACTGCTTTTGTCTACACCAATGACCCTTTATCGTCGTAACCTTTGCCAATGCATTTTACTTTTTGCTAGTGTCCATCAGGATAAGTCGTATCGATAGCCTCATTGGCTATCAACAAGACAAGATTTCTCCATTGTCGCTAGTGTGTGTTCTGTCGATGGACTTAAATGGCGTATGCTATCCCGATCACATGCTTCTACTTGTCAATGTTACCATCGAGTTGACTTTTGCCAATTACAAAGGATTAATATCAACAACATTAATATCGGTGAGCTTACAAAGGATTAAGTGTAGTAGGTACTTCATTATCAGGAAGATAAAGATGAAATAGCTACAAGAATGCGTGAGAAGACTTATCATAAGGAATCATAATAGTAAATGCCAAAAATGTATTGCAACCAGTACATAAAGAATTCATAAATAGTCATATTGTTGTTTAAAAATACTATCAAAGGAGGATATTATAAAGATAAAATCTAGAACTCAGTATGCAATCATGGATAATAGTGTAGGGTTAGGTATAGTCCTAGACCTTGTTTAAAGGGAAACATGTGATAGTGCACATGCCTAAGGAAAACTCTACAAAATAGTAAGCAACAAGACTATCAAGAACAATATTTCAGTCTTAGGCATACATAGCTCAAGGAGATAATGATTAACAAAGAAAGCACTTACAAAGATATATCTTGTCATTAAAGATAATCATTTGAGTTGGAGACATGAGAATATTGTAGAATACAAAGTAGACAGTGCCATCATAAGGCGTACACTTCATTTCAAGGCCCCAAACTTAAGGGCAATACAAGGAGATTCCATCAATGCCAATTGTAGTCCATAAAAGCCTTGTCGCAAAGCAAATCAAAGACAAAGTACAGTCATAGAGAGATAAGAAGATCAAGTCTATCAAAGGAAAAAAAGAACTCAAAGGCATTCAAAGATGTAATAGTCATAAGGCATGCACAAAGGCTTAGTACAATGGTGATACAGTGTTGCAGACCAATAATGAGGAGTGAAGAATAAGGATTGTAATAAAAATTAGGTTCTAAATACAGAGGCACATGACAGTAAGTTTGAGATTAGACAATGCAACATGGAGATATGATCACCTTCTATGAGAAATGAAAGTGCAGTCATCATAGTATTTTTTAGTAGATTAGACTACCATAAACATGCACATGGAAATGACTAAAGGGTGGGAGTTTCAGTTAAGTGAAATTCAAGTTAGAATGGAAGTTCTTAATATCATTCATCAGTTCAAGCATTAGTTTTTAGAGAAAATGTGGATTTCTAAGTTCATCATCAGTTTGAGGCTTGAAAAGGTGGAGTTTTGAGGATAATTTCATGAGTTCTACATTAGTTAGAAGCCCCTCAAAGGTCATACATGAGACAAGATGGATTTTAGATAATTTAACAGCTAAGTTACCGATTTGGGTACGCATACGGATACATAATTGGGTACGGATTCACGGAATCGGCAACAAAAAAAATCCTTGGGTACGGGTATGGGTACGTCCATACACACACACACACACATACATATATGACATAAATCTATGTTGGGACTCATAAATTTGAGAGGCCCATTTCAAATTTTTGCATCTGCATTTTCAAAAAACCACCTAATCTCAGTTTGAATGGCCTAGTTTGAAGAAGGGTAAAATGGAGCCAGTTGATTATCAAGGGGTAAGGCTTGGGAAATGTGTCTTACACCTTTCATTTGGCATATGAAGTGTTCTACAACTTTCATTATTCAGTTTGGATCAGTTTATCAAGTACCCATTTCAAGGGGTGAGTTGAAAGTTCATCATAGGTGCAAATGCAGATTCTATTAAGTGGCCTACTTTGAGCACCTATAAACTTTGACCAGTTGATCATCATGTTTAAATTCAAAGTGCACTGAATTCTATGCATATAGGTGATTCCACATGCCAAATTTCAAGTCCCTATGAATCCATTTGCTCAGTTTGGTAAACCCAATCCGTTTGCAGTTTGTATTGTTTGCATAGGTCCTTGTTTTAGCAGCTACTTAGAGCACCACTTTGCATGTGTTTAAAAGATGCCCAGGTGAATGTCATGTCATAATATTTCTTCCAAGGTACTGTTGGTATGAAAGACAAGCTATGTTTCCAGTTTGAAGTCATAGCCAATCCGTTTGATCAGTTTTCCAAGATGATTTCTTGAGCCATTTTATTCAGTTTTCTGCACTTTCATTGCTACATCTGTTAAAGTGGCTATTTTCATGAGTTTGCACCCAGTCAGCCTTTTGGTTGAATTAAACATTCTGCAGTCTTCGATGTACTTCAAGGTATCTATGCCCCAGATTTGGGGATCTAAGGAGATAATCTCATATTTTTAGTAAAGGCACTTTGAGGTCCCTGCACATTGATTTTATCAGGTTCATAGTGCTGACAGAGCCAAATGGTCATCTCTGACCATTAATATTTCTTCACCCAGGATTCGTCTTGAGAAATGGTTTGGTAGAGTGAATGCCCATATATTAGATAGTATGCCTATCAGTTTGTGAAGTCCAGAAAGGTGTTTTGATTAGTTTTTAAAATGTATCTTTGAGTTTAAATGCGAAAATGGGACACAAGCGCCTAAAAGTTGCAAGTTGAGTTTTAATGATCAGAAAATTGTGTCGATCAATTCTAGAGGCATGTTCAAGATGCCTAAAAGTTTTTCAAGGGTCAGTGGCATGAAAACAAAAAAAAAATTTAGCCGAACCCACTTTGGGGCCTGACCTGACTTGTAGCTTCATCAACAGTGGTTTCTTGTATGTAATTAACTTGCTCAGATGGGAAATTTGGAATGGAGTGCATCAAACCATGTGTGCAGGATTGTCTCCATAAACATTGATATATTGAAAGAGGACTCATCAGCACCAATACTATTCACAAGATTTCAATGAAGCTAAGGTGAAAGAAACTTCCAAGTAAATGTCAATTTCCCTATGGCTCTAGATGAAGGGTATAGAAACTTCCAAAACAAATAAAATGGGGCTGCGTGGAGTGGAAACCTTCAGGCTTAATAAACTCCAGGCAAATGCTACTGACAAGCATAGTTGGCTTAGAATGGATAAGGGTTTAGAAGTTTCAGCAAATTGATTGCCAGGTGCGCCCTTGCTAAATCCACTTTCTCCCCTGCATTCTCTCCTGCGTGGTTAACAAAGGAGGCATTATAAACTTTCAGGAAAATGCTATTGGTAGGTGTTTGGCCTTCATGGTTCAAGAGGCATTAAACCTTTGACAAATCAAATTTGCCAACATCCTTTCTACGTGGATGATGGAAGGAAAATTAAAAGGTTTTCAAACTAATGCAAGTAGCAGGTGTAAACGCAATTCCACAACCTTTGCCCAATTCTCCCTACATGGTGTTAAAAGGGGAAGGTTAAACCAAGAAACTTCCAAACAAATGCCATTGGTAGGTAAAAAGCCAATCCTCCCCTGCGTTTGGAGAGTAAGGTGTTTAACTTCAAGCAAATGAAATGCCAATCTCCTTCCTGTGTGTAATGTTGAAAAGGCAATAGAAACTTTCAATGCAAATGCAATTCGCAAGTGTAAAACCAATCAAAGTCCTCCTGCGCGGTGGTGAATGGTAATAGAAACTTCAAAAAATGCACAATTCCAGGCAAAAGACCATTATCCCACATTGGTAGGGGGGAGGGATTTTCGAGTATTTAAATGTAAGGCTACACACAATCATAGTGTCAAAGCCTTGAGGCTTTTGACACAAGAGATCGTTGGCAACCAGGTGGACCCAATGTGTGCACGATTCCTGAGGTGAGAAAGTTTTGCAGTAGGAGGACGAGTTAACGAGCTTACAGGTTCGAGGATGATCAATGGTTGTCACTGATCCGCAAAGCGAAGATGCACGCCAGTTAACCATCGTGGATCAGCGATAAAGCACGTGCAGAAAAGGGCATACTAAAGATCGAGAAAGTTTGAGACGATTGGACAGTGGTCATTGTGTCGCTATGCGAAGGTGCACGAAAGTTACCCTTCGCGAACCAACGATCGATGAGCTGGTAGGTCCGGGTGGCAGGTTAGCTGGTGGGTCTCAATGAGGTGGCAGTCTGGTGGCAATCACGTGGCAAGGTGCAGAGGGTAAAATGGGTAAAAATTAAAGTTAATTGATATAGTTCTGACTATTGAATAAATTCGAAAAATTTAAATGATGGGTCCATCTGAGAGATTAATTCACCTCGGGATTATTGTTTGCCCAAATATGCAAGTATTGTATACCGTTGGAAAGCTCTCAGAATGAGGAATTTAGATATGTGGTTAGTTTTAAAAAACATCAGATATTTTGTGAGAAGTTTCCATGGGAAGGATGAAGGAAATATTTTTTAGTTGGGGAAAGAGAACACTTGGTAATTTCTGATGAAATCTGGTTTTTTCGCTCTTCTTAATATTCTCATTTCTTCTCATTTGTAAGGGTTCCAGATTTTTTGTGAGGAAAGCTTCATAATCTTGGTTTCCAATTCTGAGTTTTTCCAAGTTTGTACAGTGTAGTGTTTTCTTTCAGTAATGGAGTTTAATTCTTGTTGTAGGTGTTTCTATGTGTAGGTTCCTATGTATGTAAGGCATGCATAAATTCACACAAAATTGTCTCTAGATGTATATTTCTTTGTTACAAATCAAATCCTCAAGGAGGCTAGAATTTGTCATCTCAAGGAGATTGTTGTGATTGTTTGCAAGCATTCTTCAAGGAAGAATTTTAATTCTGTAATAAATCATGAATAATAGAATATATTATCAAGATTTTATGATTTTGTGAATGAGCTGAGTAATGCATTTATGTAAGGCATTAATGCAGGAATACTTAATGATGAAGATGGATTTCCAGTAGAAGTTTTCATTTATAGTTTGATGTATAACTCTGTTGCCCTTGGATAAGGCACAAGTCTTGCAGACTTTGGGGTTTCTCAGAGATCTTAAATAAAAAATCAGAATATCTTTCTTTATTTTCTGTTCTGTGGAAATGTTCCACCTATCTCATGCTTCAACTTAGCTGAGATGTCAATGTAGATCTAGCCCATCTACAGTAACCTCCTAGTTGTTAAGCCTTATGAGATCTATCTACTTTTATTGATGCTGCCATATGTGTGTAATGGGTCTGAGTCAATGCATCAAAGGTACACCCACCTAGGTTTTGTAGAGCCTGAAGAGTAGAAGGATTCATATCCTTGTTATGTTTTCCAAGCCCTGAAGTATTTCATAGATTGAAATTGGCTATTTCAGAGATCAATTGCAGGTGAAATTGGGTTAACCAATTTTGGTGAACAACAATCTACTCCAATGATATAAAAGATGCTGAGAGAAAATGTAATCTTGAATTTATTTAATTTATGACAAACTGAAATGAAATCAAAGTAAACACTCATATAGTGAATTGCATAGATGCAGAAACTGGTTTGATTAATGATGCTCAATTAGGTCTTCAAACCCTCAAAAAAATACTGACAATACTAGATCTAGTCACCAAGATAGTAGGACAACAAAATCTAGTGATAAATAATGCCCCTATAACTATTAGAGGATCTCAGAGCTTATTACTAATTAATATGATCACTAGATGACCAATAAGAAATCACTAATAGCAGTTTCACACCCTTATGACAGTATAAAGAAATCAACAAAAATAGAAATAAAGATCAGATTGCACCAATGATGATAGGCTATGTATTTATGACAACTGCAATTTGAATAGCAGTTTGGGTTAGATCACACCCCTTACAAAAGGTTGCAGCATATATGAGAATATAGAAATTTAAATTGTACACTTTGCAGTCAACACTACTTTATTAATTTGCCCCAAAAATAGGCACAATAGATGATGAATAATCACTGAGGACCTAGCCACCTAAGAAGGACCTTGGAGGAATCCAAGGGGAATCAGGCTCGGACCAAGACCTAGGCAGAATCAGAATCAGGATCCAGGGGTTTTAGTGAATATTCAGTAACTTAGTTTAATAGTCAATTTCCAGCAATTCCACCTCCTTTTATGCATGCTCTTTCTTCAAATTTGACCCAAAATAAACTCAAAATGAATAATGAATGAACAAAATGAGGCAGTGTGTTTATTCTAAAACAAAATGAACAAATGTTAAGGAATGAACAAAGAAAGTATGTCTATTCTAGAACAAAATAAACTCACAAAACCAATGAGGCATGCATTCACTTTTAATGGGGAACTGTCTCATAGAAGCATGTTCACAACCTGCAACACTGAATACGTAACATGCAAACAAGATTCTTAGCATCAATAAGATTAACAGTGGAGCATAATGAAATATTGAAAAGTGTGTTATGTTATTGATATTCTCTTTATTTCAAGAATAGTTTAACATTCTCTACTCAATAGGGCCAACCACGCGAAGGTGGAAACTCATTTGTCCCCCCTAATATCACTCTAAATTCCCCGTTAACGTCTAACATTCTTTTATCCATTAATAAAACATCATTCATTCAGTATCATGTAATATTCATTAACACATAACATTCATTAACACGTAACATTCATTAACATGTATCATTCATTAACATTCATTAATAAGTAACATTCATTAACACATATCATTCATTAACATTCATTAACACATAATTAAATTCACCAACAAATAAAATCCAGTTGTTAACATATAATAAGATTAGAATCCTTTTTTTCTTTCTTTTTGAATCTTGGAGGTAAAGACTAATTGGACCATCGTTGTCGTCATCATTTGTCCCCTCTTCAGTTCTTCTACCCTATGCTCATGATCTAGTTAATGTATGCCTAGTCATGTACTCATGATGAGGACGTGTATGTAAAGGGGGGTCCACTGAAATAACAAAGAAATGGGCTAAATTCATGAGTTTTATTATTATTGTTACAATTATTCCATTAAATAAAAGAAAATTACAAGGGTGCTCTTTACCTGATGGGGCCACATCATCTTCCTAATAATTTTGTCTAGCCTCATCCTCAACATCCTGAACACCCTCTAAATCCTCTGGAGTTGAAACACGAAAGGTTGCATTAATCAATACACCAATTACAATTAAATTCATTTAAAGGAATAACAGTGGTCATCTTTACCTGGTGGGGTCCCATCACGTTCCTGATGTTGTCTACCTGGATCATGCTCAACTTGTTCACCACGATCTACATGCTCTAAAATAAAAACAAAAAAGGTTACATTAATTACTATACCAATTTCAATTAAAGATGTTTTATTGTAATAATCATTACATAAAAAAATTGTTTAGCACGTGAATACCTCCAGTACTGTGATGCACACCACGACCTTCATCATGTGCAAGTTGTGGTCCACTCTGTGCAAGCTGCATTCCAATTTCATGTGCATTATTATGATTGCTTGATTATTTAAAACAAATATAGTCATATTATGTTGGAAATTAACATCGAATAGATTATTGCTCAAGTATTCAATTTTAAATAATTGAGCATCATAAGCATTATATGATATGTACGCTAAAAATTACATAGTAGACAACATGAACAGTATACAGACATCATAAATTTCATTGTTTATTTATTTTTCCTTACCTTTCGTTTATCTAGAAAGTGCAGGGTCCTCAACAAAAGGGTTGAGCATCATAAGCATTGCATTTGCAATTTGATAAACAATAAATACATGAAATATATGAGTAACAATAGAAACATATGTATCATAAATCACATATGTGTCATCATAAACGTGTTGTAATCCAACATATGTTGTAATACATCACATAAGTATCATCACAAAGATGGTGTAATCCATCACATATGTATCATAAATCCCCATCCATCACATAGCTAATAAACAGTCCACATTCAATAAATAAACACAAACTTTAAAAAATGTCACACAAAATGAGGGCTAGCCGACACTCTATCTATCTCCATCTCCTATGGGTGGCATGGTTCTACTATTAGGACATCATGAATAAATTATGTAATGACATTAGAATTTAAAATACAATGAATTAATTATGTGACCATATATATAAGTGAAATAAATTTCTATCAAGAAATCAATATAAAATAGATCTTCTTCTTCATCCAACTAATCATCATGACCATCATCATCATCATCATCATCATCATCATCATCATCATCATCATATTTTTCTTCTTCATGAACATTTTCGTCAAGAACATCATCAACTAACTGTCGATCGTCATAATCATCTACATCATCTTCTACTTCTTCGGTATCTTTTTCTTCCATCACATTATACTTTACCGGCCTTCCTCTTGGATCATGTCTAACAACAAATGACCAACCCGGTTTATGAGGAACCTTTGAGTAAAATACTTGCGAACATTGGCTTGGAAGAACATAGGGCTCATTTTCAGGTCACTCAAACGACCTTGTATTAACCATTGTAAATACATTATCATGTTCAATAATAGTTCTTTCAAAATCATTTTCATTCAATCACAGCCTGTACCATTGCATGACAAAAATAACTAATTTGAAAGACCTAAAGTCACACTCAAGTATATCATCCAAAATCTCATAGTATTTATTTTCTGAGACTCGAGGATGTATGTTGTTTATAGATGAAACATTAGTCACCTGAAATACTGCACTTATTCCAGAATCATAAGTTTTCTTCGTGCCATCCAACTTTTTGATGCAAAATTTATGACCATTGCACCACATAGCCTTGTGGTGTTTCACCTGCAAAATGTTAAACATATATAATATGTACATCATTACAATTGGAAGAAAAATAAATAATATGGGTGATTAATATATTTATACATACACGTTTATCTCTTAAACTATATGTTAAATCAATTTCTCTTTGTGTAACACTGAAATCTCCATTATGGTGAGCTTCTTTAACCAATCAAACCACACCTTCCCATGTTAATGCGCAACTAGATTCTTGACATCGTTGAATCCATACCATCATCCAATCAAGATTGTTTGCAACATACAAATGTAGTGCATCCCACTCTCGAGCAACTGTACAAAAAATAACTAGAAATTTACAACTGAAGTATATTGAAGATTACAAATAAATTAACTACAATATTATAAAAATAATTACAATATCGAATAATTACCTCTCACTTTTCTCATTGTACCTTTCCCCATCGGGTTCTCCCCTTCAAATTTGTTAATGGAGTTGGGATGCCAAATATGATCTACACGGATCTTTCTTGCGAACTTTGGAAAGTATTCAGAAATGTACACCATAGTCTGGTATACCATATATCCCTCAACCATAGAACCCTCAAGATGTGGTCTTTGTCGAACCAAAGACTTCAAAAATTCAAGTGCCTCTCGACCATCCACATTGACCTTGTGGGTAGAAGTCCACACAATTCAATCTCCTCAACTTGGTGTATGAGGTAGTGTTCTTGTGCATTGAAAAAAGTTGAAGGTAGACACTTTTGCATTTCACACATTAGACGAGGAATTTTTCTCTTCCAATATTTTTTATCTTCTTTATGGGTTTCTTTAGATGAAAACCACCTACAAGAGATTCAAGACAAATATATTAGTGAGACATTACAAAATAATATACAATATGTAGTGTCATAAAATTGTGACCCCTACAATTTTAACCACATTTGGATCCTCACCTTGGTGACGACATCTCCTTCCTTAAGCAAGACCTATTTCTCCATTTTCAACCCTTCACTCTTACTCCTTCATGTCTCGTGTCTTCTTTATCTACCCTATTCGGGCCCCAAAATAGGGCAGGACAGTCGTGTGGCACCCCTGTCCCCCTAGGACAAGGGTATGGCACCCTTGTCCTCATCCTTTAAGGGTGGTCCTATGTTCGGTCTTCCCGACCTCCTATGCATTTCTTATCTTCAGGGTTTGTTATTCCTCTTTGTCGGCCTTCGATGGTTGAAAGTTAATCCTTGAGGCATGTATAAAAGGGAATTCAATACCCCTATTCATGGATGAATGCACAACGAAAAGATAGATAAAGAGCATAAGGAAAAGATACAAGATTTCAAGGTCATCATCAAGTATTCAAGCATTCAAGTCTTCTTCATTCATCCATTAGAGCAACATTACAACATTCATTTGCAAGCATGTGTGGGTTTTATGGTTTTTTAATGTTACATGTCATTTCATATATGTGGTTACATTAAAGAAGAAAAGTAATCATCATCAACAAGTTGCAGATCTACAGGGTATACATCTCCATTATTTACATTCAAGCATTTGCAATTACTTTATTTCTAGGTTGATTCCTCAACTGGGGTTTAACTGAGGCAAACTCCTATCCACAACCCCCCTTTCTTCTCTTTTATGTGTGTAGGTTGTAGGTGCACAGTTGTAATTGCGGGTTTGGGCTTCATTTGCAGAGACGAAAGAACCCTTTTCGTTTCGCGGATTTTGTGGCAGACCATGTACATTCCTGCCATGGTCCTGATGAGTTTTCTCCAAATTTTCAGGGAAGATCCGCATCAATTTAATTTTCTCAAACACAAAGTTGCAGCACGATCCCAAACTAGTAGCACCTCATTTCACTCATTTCTTCTCTCTTTTCCACATAGTCAACAAGTCAACTTTCTAATTTACAAAAGAGGGTAAATCACACTTCAACCACTTGCAATCCACTCAGAATTCACATCCTTGTTTCCCTCGGATTTGGATCTAGCGGATTCAACCCCTCTTTTGAATGTAAAGTTCCTTTCCAAGTGAAAATCATCCTAGTGGCTTCCTATCTCTCTCCTAGGTAGGGAGTCACTAGGATCCAATTTTCCACTTTATATTTTGGTGAACCCAACGTCTTACACATTAATTCTGATTTCTCATTCTTAAATCTGATTAATTGCAATTTGAATTTCAAATTTTCATTTTCAAGTTTGATCTATTTGCAAATTTTAGAGGTTAATTGCATAAAAACCCTAATTTTTCATTTTGAGAAAATTAAGCTTGTGAGGTGTAAAATTTTAATTGTTTATTTCAGTTCTGATTTCTATTTTAAAATTACAATTCAAATCTATGTCTTTATTCTGAAAATTCAGTGGTTAAATCATAAAACCCTAATTTTTAAGATATTTTCAATTTCAACCTTTGACTGCAATTTTGACTAATCTAGACATCTCCAAATTGGCTATTTTTTAAGATTATGAATTAAAATAATAATCTCTATCATCCTTGAAAATTTTTGAAAAAAGTTGGTCAGACCGTGTGCGTTCCTGCCACGGTCCTCAGTTTTTTTCCCGAAATTTTGAGAGATGGAAGTGACTGTATTTTTCTACTTAAATCCAGAAAATCAACGTACTTTATCAATTTTACCACTCTCTAAGGTCAAACACAGATTCAAATTTCATTAAATTCACATCTTAAAATTAATTTTCATAAAAAGGTTCTAATTTTAGATCTACTTTTCCAGTAAATTGAGATTTCAATTACGAGACTTTTAATGGCAATTAATAAATTGGATTTACTTGCTCGTTCACATGTGATTACATTAATTTTTGTATATATTTATCATGTGTCAGATAAGGGTTTATTCCATTTCTTGTTGCTTCTCTTTCTTCATAGCACTTGGTCATATTGTGTTGTTAGGATTTCCAAATTATTTCCTTTTCAATTAAATCTCAAAGCTTTCATGTATTATTTATATTGCATTATGGTGATGTTGTTAACAAAATTCATTTCCTATGTTAATCATCTTAAAGATTTTGTAGATCCTAAACCTAGACATCCTAATCTTTGTACCTCTCCTAGGGTATCTTATGTGAAAGAAATGAGATTTAATGCTTTACCCAATAATCTTTATATAAGAGAGCAAGCATTGGAAAGTAATATGGATCCATCTTCTTCTTCTACACATACCCTTGAGAAAGGGGGGAAATATGACAACATCAACATTCTTACATCTTTGGATCCTCCTTATTCTCCCAAGACCTATCTTCAACATCAAAGTCTATGTAGGGAGGATGATGTCATACATTTTATTCAAGACCTTTCTCCTTGCATAGAAATCACTAAAAATTAGCTTTTAGATGATGGAGATGTTCTTCCCCAATCTTCCAAAAAAGATAAGCTTGATAAAGGAAAGGAGATTCTCATTTCACAGCATACTCCCCCTTCATCTACAAATCCTTTTCTACCTCCTTACAAATCAGATTTTAAAGAAATTCGTGATCATGTTCCTCCATCTAGTCAATTGCAACATTCTTATAGTCGTGGCTTTCATATAATTACAAAACAAGGTTTTAAAGGACAAGGAATTGGGAAATTTGAGCATGGAATTTGTGTCCCTATAAACCCTCCTACACAAACTACTACAAGAGGCCTAGGAAGTGGTACCCCTCTTTCTATGGACGAATTCCTTAGACTTCAAAACTTTAAAAATTACCTTCAAAAATAACAAATCAAGAGATCCCACAAGAATGCTTCCTCTTCAAAGTGTCATTTTTGTTCATTTCATCAAACCCATGATCATAATGTTGACGATTGCCCTGATTTTCAAAAATCTATTCAAGATGGCATAGAAAGTGGCAAAATTATAATTGTGGATAATGAAACTCCTTCTTCTAACAAACCTTCTTCTTCATGGGAAGATGATATTTACCATCCTGACAGATTAGCTACAAGAATCTATTGGAGATTGAAATATGACAAGAACATTTTCTTTCCTTCTCAAAATAAAAACAAAAATCTTAAGCATGTGAAAGGTATTGAATATTTCATTTTTCATGATTTATATTCACATTCTATTGGAAAATGTTATTTATTTAAGAACTTTGTTCAACTACAATATGATCTTGCACACATTTGCCTAACAGAAGATCTGGTTGTATTTCTTGGTAAAAACATCATGCCTTAGCACTTCTTTTCCCTTCATGTTGCTCTTCACCCTATGGCATAATTAGCCCATTTAACGGGGGATCTTTATCATTAGTGGTGGTATTGTTTCACTTTAACATACTTTGGGGCAGCAACATGAACTCCATTTTTCTTCTTCTTTTTATACATTTATCTCTATCTTTGTGTATTATTCATTATTAGATCTCTTTTCTTGCATAGGGTTATTCTTATGTGAGAATATAATTGTTCTTTTGTTTCCCTCTTTGCTTGGAGTGGGGAATCTTTAATGATTATTGTACTTCTTCTCTTTCCTTCATTCTCTTGGAAATATTACCTCTTTTGTGGTTTTGATTATTTGCAAGTATGATATGCCCCTTAGTAGGGAATGATCTCTTGAGAAGTATGTATCCTTTCCTTGAGAGGATTTTTTCCAATAGGACGACATATCACTTGAAACTAATCACAATCGGAAATGTGTAATATTTATCCTTGTTCTCCTCACTTGGGGGGCAAGGATTTTGGCTCATTTCCCTTGTATCATTATTTCCTTTAGGGGCTGCATTTTTCATATGTGATTATCATTTCTTACAATGGTATGATTTTATGATTAATACCCCTTGGGGAATGTATGATGCTTTTTCTCTCTTCTTTTCAAAGATTACCACTTCTTGAGAAGTGTGCTTTACATTTACTGATGTCTTTTCTTGCATGTGTTCATGTAAGTTCATTGCACATTTGCTTATGTTTAATCTCTCTCTAGTAGATTGTGTAAGCTCTTCTCATTGTCCCTTAGCTTGGGGGGTCAATGATCCTTCTTTCTCTCTCTTTCTCTAGCGATCCACTTCCCTATTAAGTGAATGATGTGAGATCTATTACTTGATGTCATTCCTTGTCTATAATTGTTGGTTATTGACTTAAGGATTCTCTCTTATACAGAAAGTGTTAATCCCTGACTACGACCTCTTTTACACTTGGTAATGTACATCTACGATAAATCCAACCATCCCTCTGGGGGCTAAGCGTGAGTCATCCCTCAATTCATCCCTCATCAAGAATCCCTTTCACCTAGAAATAAGAGGAAGGATTGCTTTCTTATTCTTTCCTTTTCTTGTTCTAGAAGATGTTATATTTGTCTAAGACAACACCTCTTGGGGGTAGATGTCTTTTTTAACAAAGATCTCTTCTCCTCCAAGGATCACCTTTACACTTACAACAAGATATCTCTTTTCAACTATCTTATCCTTTCTTGAAGAGTATTCCCTCTCTTGCTTGGATTTATGACATTGTTGCATAGCAGATATCTTCTTTGTGATGAAGGTAGGTATCCTTGTTCTACTTTGTTTAAGATATCAACGTTAAACTATGTTGACATCTTAAGGGGGGGGAAACCACACTACTCCTATGTACCATACTTCTCTCATGCATTGAATAGTGAGACATTCTTGGAACTAGAGGGAAACCTCTTAGAGAAAGATGTTGTCACTTTTTGTACAGTGGGTCATTCTCGGAACCAAATCACGATCTCTTAGAGCGAGATGTCTTCACTTCTTCTTGTCTTGTATAGTGGGACATTCTTGGAACCAGAGGGAAACCTCTTAGAGAAATATGTCATCACTTTTCTCTTGTACAGTGGGTCATTCTCGAAACCAGAGCATAGTCTCTTAGAGCAAGATCACGCCACTTTTCTCTTATGCGAGGTGATTATTCTCGAAACTAGAGAACGGTCTCTTAGAGCGAGATATCACACCTTTCTTGACACTTGTATTATACATTCTATACATGTTGTAGCATACTCGAGCATAGACTACGATGAGGTGCTTCGAACCTCACTTGCACACACACGCATGAGGTTGAGTGGGACTAACAGTGTTCTCACTCTCTCTCTCTCTTTACATGGATCACCTAGGCAAGCTCTAGGGGTGAGATTTTCCATGTCCTTCACTCCATGGATCACCTATTTTTAGGGGTGAGACGTCCATGGTTTCTTTCTTCTTCACTTTTCTTCTCATGGATCACCAAAGTTTGTATTCATGTTCTCTCTTTTCTTTCTCTCATGAACTCATAGTTTTACTATTGATAGTTCATGGATGATGTCAGATTTTCTCTTTTATGTGATCGCTTGTGTTTATGTGATGGCATTGGTCTTTGTGTCCTGATTAGTTATTGAGACATTTGAGCTCAAGATTTATTCAGCTAGTTAGTTTGTCATTTTGTGTCTTGTTCTTGTCGTGTGTCTTTTTGTGCTTTGTCTTTGATTTTGTGTGTTTTGTACCTTTTTTGTGTTGTGTACTCTTGCATATGTTGGTGTGAGTTGAGACCCTAAAGATTGGGAGATTTTTGCTCCACAATATTAGTGATATCTTATACTCCTTGTGGTTTTTGCTCTACCACTCTCATCTTCATCTCTCTTTTCTTCTACTTTACCAGCAGCAGTGGCATAAGGCATACTCCTGCTAAAGTGGGGGCTAAATGTAGTATCATAAAATTGTGCCCCTTGCAATTTTAACCACATTTGGGGTCCTCACCTTAGCGACAACATCTCCTTCCTTAACTAGGACCTATTTCTGCATTTCCAACCCTTCACTCTTCCTCCTTCATGTCTTGTGGCTGCTTTAGACCCTGTCTGGACCCCAAAATAGGGCAGGATAGTGGCATGGCGCCCCTGTCCTCACCCCTTAGGGTGGTCCTATGTTTGGTCTGCCCGATCTCCTATGCATTTATTGTCTTGGGGGTTTGTTATTCCTCTTTGTTGGTCTTCAATGGTTGAAAGTTAATCCTTGAGGCATGTATAAAAGGGAATTCAATACCCCCATTCATAGACAGATGGAAAACAAAAAGATAGATAAAGAGCATAAGGAAAAGATATAATATTTCAAGGTCATCATCAAGTATTCAAGCATTCAAGTCTTCTTCATTCATCCATTGGAGCAACATTACAACATTCATTTGCAAGCATGTGTGTATGTTAGGGTTTTGTCATGTTACATGCCATTTCATATAACATTTATGGTTACATTGAAGAAGCAAAGCAATCATCATCAACAAGTTGCAGACTTACAAGGTATACATCTCCATTATTTACATTCAAACATTTTCAATTACTTTCTTTCTAGGTTGATTCCTCAACTGGGGGTTTGACTAAGGCAAACCCCTATCCACAACCCCCCCTTTCTTCTATTTTTTGTGTGTAGGTTGCAGGTGCGCAACTGTAATTGCAGGTTTGGACTTCATTTGCAGAGATGGAAGAACCCTTTTCGTTTCACGGATTTTGTGGTGGACCATGTACATTCCCGCCACAGTCCCGACAACTTTTCTCCAAATTTGCAGGGCAAATCTACATCAATTTAATTAGCTCATATCCGAAGTTACAACATGATCCTGAACTAGTAGCACCTCATTTCACTCATTTATTCTCTCTTTTCCACATAGTCAACTTTCTCCATTTACAAAAGAGGGTAAATCACACTTCAACCACTTGCAATCCACTTAGAATTCAGATCCTTGTTTCCCTTGGATTTGGATCTAGTGTATTCAACCCCTTTTTTGAATGTAAAGTTCTTTTCCAAGCGAAAATCATCCTAGTGGCTTCCTTTCTCTCTCCTAGGTAGGGAGTCACGAGGATCCAATTTTCCACTTTACACAATATATTACATAACAAGTAATATCACTATAAATCGAACAAATATCACTACTTAACTTATTTATTTTCCAAGATCATATATAAATTGCTTGACATTATTGTCGAAGTGGTTTGGGAGAGATAGAGGTAGAATGTGTAGCATCAGAATTAGGAATCATCAAAAAAGTAGATCAAAACACTAGACATGATAACTCAATCATGAGAGCACTCATTGCAAATGAACCTAATCCTAAGCACACTCAATAGAGATATGAAAACAAAGCATTCAAAATGAAAGATTATGCAAACCAAATGCAGAATTGAATGCTCCTTCCATGCGGCTCCATTGTTCTTCTTTCCTCTTCAATGGATTTGTGGATCTCACCTACAAGTGCACATACAATTGAAAGCAAGATTGATGAAAAGCTCAAGAGTACTAGAAGCATAAGTTCGATAGTTTGATTAAGGATTCGGATCCAAGAATCAGGGGATTTGAGTGAAGAAATTCATCCAATTTATAGAGAAATTGGAGAAAAAGACAAGATTAGCATGATGCAATTCAAATGGAAATTGCAAATCAATATGACAAATTATGACAAATTATGCACTTTCCATGCACAATTTGATTGATTGATAATTGATGACAAATTATGACAACTTCTATGTCAAAATTGATTGATTGTCAATTATGACAAATTTATGACAAATTGACATGTCATTCCCATAGAATTAGGAGAGAAATAGGAGGAATTTGAAATTAGGAAATTAAGAAAATTAGAAAATTGAAATTGATGACAATTAGGAATTAGAAATTGATGGAAAAATAGGAAATTAGGAACTAGAAGAAATTAGGTAAATTAATTAATAATTTGTCATTTATTAATTAATTTACAAGAGGAAGAATAATTAGCCAATTAAATAAAGATTTAATTGTAATGAGAAGACTTAGGATTAATAAATAATTTAGTAATCCTAGAGGAAGAAATGACAAATTAGGTTAAATGAATAAATCATAAAACCCTAGAGGACGAATTAGAAATGCAAAAATGACAATTAGGTCTTGATTGAAGATAATTAATGTCATGATTTTGAATTGATAAATGACCAGTGCGATAAACAATTTGATTAAGAAAATGCGCCAATTGACGAGGAACAATGACAAATTGATCCAAATTGACACAATTGAGGCAGATAACGATCGATGACAAATCGGTCACAAAATGACAAGATTGACAAAAGGGACAAGAATCGATGACAAAATAGATTGCAAAATGACAATATTGAAAATGACCACGATCGATGACAAATCGATCGTTAAATGACAAAATTAAACATGACAACGATTGATGACAAATCGATCGTAAAACGACAAGATTGATAAACCGATCACCAGATGACAAGATTGAAAAGAGGACAAAACCCTAATTAGGATTGACGATGTCCAAAATGATAAGATTGATGATAAGATTGATAAGAGAGCAACGATTGATGACAAATCGATCGCAAGATTGACAGGAGGACAAAACCCTAATTAGGATTGATGATGTCCAAAATGATGACAAATGAATACGCTCATTGATGCAACAGGATAAAATCGATCAAAATCATGACTGGATAATGTTGTCGACAAGACCAAATTTGAAAGTGAGACAGAATGAAGAATGTAGAAGAAAGACTCGATGTTCGCAAATGATAAAGATCAAGTGCGAATCATAGGAGAAATGTTAATGCGACGCAAAAACCTAAAATGAGGCAATGCGCAAATGTTAAAGTATGACCTCGCAAGCGTTGACCATTTTTAGGTGTCTACATTTTGCCCCTCTTTGAGACAATGCGATTTTAAGCGTTGTTTCAAAGAACAATAATGAAAATGCCCCAGACAATGACAATGACATATGCATGCCCCCTCGAGGAATTGGCTGGAAACATGCAGAAAAGAGGCCAATTGATCGATAAAAATGATAGGATCGAACGGACTGACAATCGGAGATTGGATGCAAGAAGGACAAGCAATTGAAAGGTGCACAAGACCGCGACCAACATAAGATGGAGAAGACGCATGTCCATCTATGCAATGACAAAGAGCTATAAATGAGACCAAGAGGGTGAAAATTGCTCATTTGCACTAGCTAAAGAGGAGAATTTGTTGCTCTGGACAAGGACACTTGCAGATAGATGGCGAACATTCCAATGGCGGATCACCTTGGGGAACGTGTACGCACATTCAGATGACCGGACGATGTGGGAGCAGCGATATGTATCTCAAAAACCCATGTTTTCAATTTCATGAATTTGACTTGCTTGCGGGACATTGCGGGGCCCACAGGGGATGCAAAAGAGGACTTCTGCGCTTGTGTAGTCTAATTCTGCGCTTGTGTAGGGAGTTCTGTGCTTGTGTAGGAAGACACAAGCGCAGGTCATCTGACACAGGCGCAGGTTACAAGACACAGGCACAAGTGTGCATAAATGACCCAATTTTAACTCAAAACTGCATGCAAATGACCTGAAAAGGGGGGACAAGGGTGGGATAGGTCAATGTAGGTGAAAAACACCCTGATTGGTCATGAAAATGAAGAAATGCAACCCGTAGGAGCAAACCCTAAAACTGACAAAATAATGCCCTGATTGTGATGCAGAGTCGACAGTATCCATTGATCACGTGGGAGAATCGACCTGACTGCTTCATGCTACGACATAGACTCAGGAGCACAGAGAGAGACACATTAGCAAGACTTGAGATATATTATATCACATACATGCCCGAGATTAGGGCAAACACAGGATTGCTTACCGCATTGGCAGAGCGATGGCACTCAGAGACTTCCTCATTCCATTTGGCGACTGGCGAGGCGACGATGACTCTAGAGGATGTATGGCGCATCCTCCGCATTCCGATACATGGGGAGATGATAGAGTACGACCCAGTGGCAGGGAGAGATGCATTATGCAGGCTATTTGAGTGTGACGCAGATGATCTGGACATTGTCGAGAGGGAGATTCGTTGGGAGACTATGGCTGCCGAGTATGACCGACGATATGTGGTGATAGCAGTTGTGATAGCATGTCTTCTAGCAAGCGATAGACGAGGACATGGATTCCCTATTGGATGGGGAAGAGTGCTAGAGCAGATGGCGACAGAGGGGACAGTGTATGCATGGGGACCATGTGTGCTTGCTATGTTGTATTTCCAGCTACATCAGATAGCATATCAGGGAGTTCAGACGTTGAGCTGTGGAGTCACATTGCTTCAGGTATGGGCATTTGAGCACATTGCCATATGTCGACCGATCACAGATAGACAGGTAGTACCACACCAACCATATGTGTATTGCTATGGTGGAGCACTGAGACAGGGTCCATTTGGATACATATTATACTGGCGACATGAGCTAGACAGACTGAGAGAGTTCATATGGAGGCCATATCGTGATTGTCCGGGATGGTCAGATGATAGTGATGAGCTACCCTATTGTAGATAGGAGAGGTACTTGATTGGGTGACCAGTGAATTGCCAGAGAGTGATTGAGATGTACCTGCCAGAGAGGGTCAGACGACAGTTTGGAGAGACGTAGGATGTACCTAGGAGGACTGCATGCTTTGCCCGATCTCACAGAGAGACGAGTCAGTGGGGGAGTATGATTCAGCCACATATAGCATATGCCGACTTTGCACAGCTACAACAGAGACAGTGGGAGTGGAGGTCAGATGTGGTAGATGCTGGGACGACAGAGGAGTATGAGACATGGTTTGCACGACGACGACCAGTGCCTTTGACGGATCCTGACATTCCAGTACCTAGGAGACAAGAGGACTTCCCACTCATAGGAGAGGAGGGAGATGATGAGGATGAGGAGGATGACGAGGGTGATGATGATGACAGAGACGAGGATGAGGGAGATGGGGATGATGGTGGGGAGGACGATGACGGAGATGATAGTGGGGAGGATGATGACGGAGATGATAGTGGGGAGGATGATGAGGAGCCAGACTCAGCTGATCAGGAGACATTGCAGGATATTCCTATAGAGCCGGGGACAGCTAGGATAGAGGAGATGGAGATGTGCAGGGCTACCATAGTGAGTCAGCAGGATCACATTGAGACTTTAGAGAGACAGCAGGACCAGTTCAGAGCGGAGATAGCTAGACTCACAGCGGCTCGAGATGCAGCGATTGCTCAGGCACAGCGAGAGGAACAGAGAGTCACTGAGTATATTGGGTCGATTCGGGATGCCAGTGTACGGGAGCTAGGACAGATGCTGGTAGAGACCGGAGAGGAGATATGCCATTGGAGGACACTATATGAGAGTGCAGTTCCACCAGAGCAGAGAGCACCTTCATATCGGGCACGATCGAGGACAGAGAGCAGGGCACGCTCTCGGAGGTCATTGAGCAGCATGGGGGTGAGTGGACCTATGAGACCACCACAGCCAGGACCAGGAGGGACATCATCCGTGAGACATGGCATGACATTAGATGGAATGACATTACCTTGACAATTAATTATATTATATTCCAACTTCCATAGGCGAGGTGTCATTCTTCGTGACTTTGATGTAGTCTCTTCTTTCCCATTGAAAAGATGTTTTTCAGTATTTTGATACTTACGATTTTTGTGGAGGAAGTGCCTATACTTATCAAACACCTGCTTTCCTAATTTTTTTGAATAACGAGATTTCATCTTTGGACCACAAAATGGACATGAAAATTTTCCCTTTGATTGAAGATCTACAAGCTCATGTATAATTGGATTAAATATGATAATTTTAATATTTATAATTATGTGCAAGTTGATCACTATAACATACCACAAAAATGTGTTAGCCCTGGGGCATCATGAATTGTCCATACAAGCGTTGCATGGAATTGAAATTCTCTTTGTCCTATTGGTCTAGGGATGTCATGCGTAGTGACACCATTCCATAACTCCAACAACTTGTCGATAAGAGGTTCAATATATACATTCATATCTTTAACTTAATACTTACCTAGTTTAATGAACAAAAACGTTACATAATTATTATGACCATTTTGTTGCAATATTTATAATTTAATGTGGATGACTATTAAATGAAAAAATACCTAGAACAATCATTGCCAACATTATATGTTCCCTCTTTATTGATATCCATGGAGTAATGTTATTATTGATAACAAAAACAGGGCACATTGAGTCAGTAGATCTCAGCTCTCCAAATGGATTGACACCGTCCGCTGCCAATGAAATCCTGAGATTACGAGGTTCTTCTTTAAATTTTGGCTACTTTTTGTCTATGTCCATAAATGCAGAACCATCCACGGGCATTAAAATAATGTCATCTCGACTTCTATTGTGTGCATGGTAATCCATAAATTGCGCCAAGATTTCACACCTAAATAATCATTGCAAACATGGAAAATGGGAATATAACAAACAACCTTGTGAGGCACCTTTTTTGTTAGTTGATTTGTTCGATATCTACTCATATGACATTCAAGGTATTCTGTTGCAAATTCATGTTGTTTATGATATATAATATGATCATTGGGACATGCATCTATTGCTTGATACTCCATTCCAATATCTTTCATAATAGAAAAAAATTCTTGGTATGAGAGAGGTATAATATTTGATGGTGGTAACAAAAACTCACCTATCAATTTACAACCAAAAATATAATTTGTTAATATAAAGAATCTTAATGGTCCTTGTTTCACCCTTTATTAACTATAATGAAATAACAACAAAAATAGATGAAAAAAGATGACATATATGGCATACGTTAACATACGTGAGATTGTCATGTTGGATAAATTATTCATAACCTTCAAGTTCATCAACAACAATACACCAGAGAGAAGATTTGTTTGGGAGCCTTTGTAAAGGGGCTTGTATGCCTTCTCAAGTAGAGGTACATCATGAACAACGTCAAATTCATCTTTATCATCATGATCAGTTGCGCTAGCACTAAATGTGTCGTGGATCACTGTATTTGTACCATCATCTTCAATTATGTTTTCTGGCACATGATCATATTCTTTCATAGGATCACTATCTTCATCTTCGATATTCACACCTCCATGTTCCTCCACTTGGAAAACCACATCCTCTGGGTTGTGGTAGTCCATATCATGTGCCCTAGGGCGCTCCACCTATATAAAAATTATCAACATAAATAACCCATGATCATGATCTCATAATCAAGTGATTTCTTATGTATATAAATCGTTAAAATGATGTACAACCTAAGTTGGCCTAGTGGTAGAGAACTTGTGTCCTAAAAGAGAGGTCAAAAGTTCAAATCCCAAAGGGGTAAAGGGGGTAAGGTATGTACAACTCATCAGCTTTGGCCCATTACCTATCAAAAAAATAAATAAATTGTTAAAACGATATAATGAACAACTTACTAATGGATGATAATCATGCCCCCCTTCAATGTGACCATGTTGCCTACAATATTTCTCAATTGTTGTGATTAGAAGTCTTCCAGTCTTTAAGCCCTTACAATTTTTGCAAGGACAATAAAATTTTCCATCACCTTTTCTTTTCAAGCTAGACCATAATCTAGCAATTGTCTCCTTATTTTTTTCTTTGCTGATATTATCTGACATGATCTTTCTTCACAGGCAAAAAAAATCGGGCTATGGAAACTTCAATCTATAACCTTCACAAAGTAAGCAAAATGATGTTGCAAGTACGGAAGTCTTCTTAGAACTAGTTATAAAGAACTTGAAATGTTATTTATGAAATGATGTTTCAGTATAATATACTTAAACATAAAAAAAATTCAAAATAAACCAAAACCATTTAACATTCAACATGGTAACATCATGAACAACAGTCATTGATAGATCACAAGAGCGACAATTGTATTACAAAAATGTCAAAGCACTCTAATAAGATCAAAGTAGTGATAAGGTCAGGAAGGTTCACAAATATAAGAGGGATCCTATAGCCTCTCTGCATCACTAGGATTCTCTAGAGTTTGCAAACTAGGCCACGCAGTAAGTCAAGAATAGCTACATTTAAACAAGCTTGAAGGTGACTAGCTCCCATCCATTTATGATTTGGCTCCTGTAAACCAACCATCAACTGGGCAGCTTGAAGGTGACACTAAGATGAGATAAGGCAGACAGAGTTCCTCTCAAGGTGTAGATTGGAGGATAGAAAGCTTATCAGACATTTCTTGGAGTGATAAAAAATGAAAATGTGATTGTGGCTACTTATCAAATGGTTTTCAAGATTCCTTTGAAGCAAACACATGTGTTGTTATCAGATGGTACATTGGATGAGCTTTCACTTTGACAAATTTTTCCAAAATGTATGTTCAAAAGTATCTTAAAGAATAACTAGGAATAGTGGAGTCCATTTTTGTGTTAGAGGTTTTGTTCAGTTTATATTGAACCCATTAAGCAGATTATAAACATTTGTATTCATAAGGAAAAGAAAAAGTTATAAAAAATTTGAAATTTGCACTATCGACAAAAGTCAACCCGATGGTAACACTTAAGACAAGTAGAAGCATGTGATCGGGATGGAATACACTGATGAAGTCCATCAGAAGAACACACACAAGCAGTAATGGAGAAATATTGTCTTGCCGATAGCTGATGAGGCTATCAGTAAGACTATTCCAGATGAGAATGTTGACAAAGCTTATGTTGAGGAGACATAACGTATCGAGAGGAGCTACACCAAGGGAAAATACATCGGGTAAATTATGCCCATCGCCTAAACACATTTTAAACTATCCTGATGTTCGATGAGACTAGCGGGATAACTCGCACCGATCAGCAGGAAGAGAGGTCATCAACTTGTGTTATCCTGATGAGTAAGAATAAATCAGGAAGCTGTAAAAATCATCTGATCAACATATGTCGATCAATAGGTAATATAAATGTATCGAAGAAAGGGAGAGAGTTATGCCGCTGGCACCAAAATAAAATTACATCGGGGAGACCTATGCCTATGAGCCGTTGTCAAATCAAATTTCAAAACTGAAGCAGAGGAATCTTATTAAATGCTTGCATCAAGTTCACATGAAGCCAATTTATGGGATTGTGAGTTTGGCATTGAATACATTTGTTATATAATTGAATTTGCCTAACATAAATCTCACACAGTGAAGGAAATTGGCAGAATGGAGACTTCTAATTCGTAAAGGGTAGAGTGAGAAATTAAAGTTGTAGAAATGGAGGCATCTAGTTCTACATGGAAAAAGAGATCAGCCAAGAGTTCGAAGTCAGGAGCCAAGAAATCCAAAACATGAGAAGATGCCCCAGTTAGAAAATTGAACTAGGATATGATTGATCAAATGTAAGTGTTTGGCCCTAAGTCTAGAAGATCGAAACAACATCTACCTGGTTGGGATCAATTGGAAGATAGATACAAGGATGTCGAGGATGTTTGGACTAGGGTAAGGGGATATTAATTTTTTTTATTCTATTACTTGAGGAGAAATAGGGAGGTGTTGCTCTGCAACCCCTGGGTTACAATTCTGGGTAAGCTAATTCTCCCTAATATTTTTGTAAATTTGAAAATTTTAGAGATTCTAGTGAGAAATTATAATTCTCTAGGCAGATACATTTAGACTCCAAATGGAGAAGCCTTCATAAGGCTTTTAGTAAACACTATAAATGAAGTGTTCAACCTAGATTCTGGTTTTGATAAACCTTTGTCTTTTGGGGAATTGGAAGAGGAATATCAAAGAATGGACACTACATTCCTTGGGTGGAAACTAGTTGTCCATACAGAAGAAGTGGGAGAACTTACAAAATAAGACGGGCCACCATTGAACATTGATTTGTTTAGACATTACCTTCAGTACACCTATATGTCTTGTGGGCAGTTAGGAGGCATTGAGGTTCTAGACCTCACAAGTATTGGGCCATTAGTTTTATCTTCAAACATTCAAATGTATGAACCCAGGCCCTTTGATTATGCGTCATATTTGGTGGAGAGATTGCATGAGGTTTTTTTTAACCTCGGGGATAATAATTTCCCTAATTTTAAGTTTTACTCATTATTGATGCATTTAATCTTATTCTATGGATGTTTTAGGGGTATGTGGCTCGAGGAATTGAGGCTTAACGTCAAAAACCAACAAGGGGAGGAGCAACCTGTTCAATTATGGACTTATGTTTTGGATTCTCATTACACAAGATCAAATTATATCAAATTTGAGGAATGGATAGTAAAGCCAATTTATCGGATGTATGGATTTCCTTGTGATGGATCAATCTCAGATGATATTAAAATATTTTTAAGACCTAAAGATTTTGATAACACAAAGATAGTGAATCATAACTGGGGAGATTGGTATGTCCATAAGGACTTCACATGTTTCAAGATATATGGGTTTGATGGAACTCCCTATATATTGCCAAAATGTGTTCCTGACCGAATAGCATACTTGGAGATTGTCAGACAATTGAGTGTCTCAAATGCTAAAAACTTTGGAGATTTGTGTAAGTAGGCTTTCTTTCTAGGTACTCTCAGCTTTGGAGGTTTCACAATTGTTTCAACAAAATCGTATCATGTAATTGACAAGAAATTAATGGAAGAACTTAATTTATTCAAACATTTTGCAAGAAAGAATTATGATCTGGAAGGATATATCCACTACTACAAGAAAAGGCAAAATCTAGGTGATTATTTGCATGTGAGTCTGGAAGCGAAAGATATATTTAGGAACATGGAAGATGCAGAGGCTCAAGAAGTGATTAATAACCTAAACAAACAATTGGAGAAGAAAAGACAAAGGTTAATGGAGATGGAGTCAGAAGAAGAAATGTCAGAAAATGAACCTAAAGACACTGAAGCCATTTCTAGGTCACAGGCAAAAGATGTGGAAGAAGAGTTCAATGAAGATGATCAAATTGTTACTAAAATGGAAATTTATAAACATGCAAGATTGGATGGACATGTTGTTTTTGTGGCAGATGATGTATTTGTTAAATCCAAAGAATTTAAGTCTTTTTTTATAATTTCAAAGGCAAAAAGATGAGGGAGTCTATCCCAAATGTGACACCTGAAAAATGAGGCAGAATTATTGAAGAAACTAAAAGAGGATATAGAAGCAGAATTGGTGAAAATGACTCCACAGAGAGGGAGACAATTACTAATAGAGGCCAGAGTAATTCTTTTTCTAGGATGGTGTTGGAATTACTGATATTGACAAAACCAGTTAATCCAATGAACTGGTATATTAGTTGAGATTGTCATTGATGTCTAACACTGACCGGTGGAGTGGTGTATCACAATAGCAAAGGTGATGGCTTGCAAACAACATGGAAGCAGTATCAAAGATAGATGATCAAGGTTCAATCGGTTCAAGGGAAGACCAAATAAGCCAACCGATCTGTCATTCAAGAAGATGGGTGTTAAGGTCAGATATTCAAGTTGGCTATTCTGATGATGATGTAGTCACAGAAGGTGACTTAGGAAAGAAGGTTTGAAGTCCTATGCAAGTCGGAAACTCATTGGCAAATAGGAAAAGAGGCTTTATGGAAGTACTGAAAACTGGTAGCAAAGGATGAACTGGTAGTGAAGAGTGTAGTGGTATACCAGTAGGCCGGTGAAGCAGAAGGAAGATAGGTGGTCACCGTAAATCTAGGAGCAGTGATCGGTAACAAATTTGCGATGGAAAAAAGTGAGTTGGTTAGTTTGTGATAACGCCAAACTAAAGGATAGTGAAGTCAACCTCATTCATCTTGCAGTTAAGCCATGATTTTTGTGAATTTTCTGGTTCGCATTTAAAAGACTGAACTCGACCCAGAAGTTGCTATTTTTGGGTGATGTGGTGGCAGATTTGGATAAACAGTTGGTGGAATTGTTGCAAGGCACATAGCGAAAGAGAGGGAAGATTTGAATTTGAAATCTACCAATATTTGTGATTGCATTAATTAAGGAAATATTTGAATGTGACGACACAGGGAGTATAAAGTGTTTTGAGTTCATGCAAAATATTTTGATCGAAAAAATTGGCAAACTGCAAATCCTGTGAGAGACGATCCAACGTGCAAAGTGAAGAGTGAGGAAGTGCTAAGTGATGTAAAATAGACCGACAGAGTACATAGCTGAGGGTATGAGCAAAGAACCAGTGTAGTGCAAAGCAGACACAACCGATGCAGACAAAGTATGAGATTCATTGTGATTTGATCAAGCTATCAGTAGCTATTCCAGCATATCAACTTCCTATTGCTTTCTAACCATTGAAACTCAAAATCCCTTAACTGGGTGGACTCTAATAGGTCCTGTTGTTTAAATCCCTTAATCGGGTGTCATATTGATTGATGATTTAAGTCCAAGAATCAGGCTACCTTTAACAGGGTAAAGGCTTTAAAAGGCCTAGATTCAAATCCCTTAACCGGGTGGCACTTAACAGTGTCTCTGTAAATCTCCTAATAGGGATGGCTCCTTATAGGGCATGCTCCAGAAGAGCACAAATTTTTTGAGCATCAACTCACACCGTGGTTTTCTCCCATTTGGGTTTCCACGAGATAATTCTTGGTGTTATTGTGTATCTTTTTATGCATGCATGTTCTCCTGCAATAATTGCTTGTATTGATGAATATTAAGTTAGTGAAGACTTGAGTAAAAGGGCTTTAATTTGATAAAATCGGTAGGTGACTGATTCACCCCCCCCCCCCCCTCTCTCAGTCATCGGTAGGGACCAATAGTTGGTATCAGAGCTACGGGTCCTCTGAATAAAATTTTGATAGCTTGAGGAAAAAGATCATGGAAGAATACCGGTATCATAAGAAGATTGATGAAGCTAATGAAATGATTGCTCAGTGGAAAGAAAGACTGAGAAAATCACTTGCTAAAAGGAAGGAACTAGCTCTACAACTAAATGAGAGTTAGGATATCATAGATCAACTCTCTAAACAAAGTGGATCTAAAGAAGCAGAAGAAGTAATCTTAGAACTAATGGAAAAGAACAAGAATTTGATTAAAGAAATCACATAACTAAAAAATAGAGCATGAAAGTCAGGCCCTGAGAATGACTGAAATACTAGAAGCTAATAGGATAGCAGATGAAAGAAAAAGAGATGCATAAGAAGCTTTGTCAAAAGCTGGAAAAGCCAAAGGCTTGCTAAAGAAGCCCTAAGAGAAAATGATGCAATCATCATTGAAAAAGATGAAGGAATCTGAATTCTCACCCAGGAGAATAAAGCCATGCATGAGCATCTGCATGACAAAGGAGAGGAAAAGGAGAAGATGATGAAAGAGATTAAACAACTCAAAAATAAGTTGAAAGCTGCAAATGAGAGAAATGAAAAGCTGAGAAAATTTAATGAAAGCTCTGAGAAGATATATGAACAATTAAAATCTTAGAGGAGAACAAATGAGACAACCGGTCTTGGTTACTCCAGTACAGGTCCTATAGAAACTCGAGAATCATCTAAATCCAAAAGGATGAAGAATGATAAAGGGAACAATTTAGGAATGAAAGGTATGAATTTTTTCTAAATCTTCTTGCAATTATTGTGGTAAACTAGGTCATAAGTTTGATGTTTGTAGAACTCAACCGGTTAGTCGAAAAAAGTCTTTCACCTTTGATGGTAATTTCTATAATTGTCACAAGTATGGTCACACTTATTATGAGTGTAGATCTTGATTTACTAGCATGTCTAATAGAAGAAGCCCTAATGGATATTTATTTACATGTAATAAATATGTACATAAAGCTAAAAAATGCATGTTCAAGACAAATGCATCAAGATCTCCATCCAAACCGGTTAGCCCTAGTAGAAAGAGTAATCAGTTCAATGCCACCTATTCCACTTGTTGCAATTTTTGTCATGGTGCAACAAATTGCAGAATGAGAATGGGTTAGAGAAATAATGCAGGACCATGGAAGACAATTGGTATGGCATGTTTCAATTATAATAAGATCGGTCACTTAGCTAGAGAATGCAGGAACCGATCCTATAACCGGTCTGAAGACAGGAACCAGTTTGGCAAGAAGAAAGGGCCAAATGACTTGAAAGGAAAGAAGACAGTTGAAGAGCTAAGGAATAAAATGAAAAAGACATGGACTAAGAAGAAAGAAAGAAAAGAAGGAGAGAATCATTTTGAAACTAAGTCATCATTCACCGGTGATGACAGTTCCTCTTTAAACTAAGCATATCGATGCTCAGGGGGAGCACATATGGTAAGATCATTATTGAATCCCCTCGACCGATATGAGGTTATGTCTATCTACATAATTTAGATACATAAAAGTTTGTTTAAATCTCCTATTTGATAAATGTTTTGAGGGTTAGTGTAAATGTTGTTTGTGTACCAATATTGGTAACAAGCAATCGGTAAGAAGTAAATCGGTGTACCTTAAGTTGTTTAAAGTCTTCAAGGCTCGAGTGGAGAGAGGAACCGGTAAGAGTCTGAAATGTCTGAGATCAGATAGAGGAGGAGAGTTCACCTCTCAAGAGTTCATAAATTACTGTGAAGAATGGGGGATTATGAGATAGATGTCTGCACCTAGAACACCTCAACAAAATGGGGTTGTTGAAAGAAGGAACAAAACTCTGATTGATTGTGCAAGGACTCTGATGATACAGAAGGATATTCCACATATCTTTTGGAAAGAAGTAGTAAGCACTATTGTGTATACCTTGAACCAAATATAGGTGAAGAAAGGGACAAATAAAACTCCCTATGAATTATGGTGTGGATACTCACCCAATGTGAGCTATTTCAAAGTATTTGGAAGCAAGTGCTATATCAAGAGGGATGAGTACTCTGGAAAGTTCGATCCCAAGAGTGATGAAGGAACCTTCTTAGGTTACTCCACAAAGAGTAAAGCATATATGTGTTTGAACAAAAGAACCGGTAAGATTGTGGAGAGTGCCAATGTCAAAGTTGATGAGTTCTCTAGGAAAAATGAACAAGATAGCAAGACTGAATCAGAGGATTATCAAGGATTTGAGTACACTATACTAGTTGAACCTGCTGAAGATAATCATGTTGTAGCGGCAAATGAGGAAGCATGTGAAGTAGAACCTGCACAACCGATAGAAGCTCCAAGAAACGAACCGGTACTAGCAAGGTATGTCAAAAACAATGACTCTGCTAACAATATCATTGGTGACAAAGATGCTAGAGTATTGACTAGAAGAAGAGCGAGAGAGAATACCTATCCGATCTCCAAAATTGATCCCAAAATAGAAAAGGAGGCTCTAAAAGATGAAGAGTGGATCAAAGCAATGGAGGAGGAATTGGAGCAGATTGAGAAAAATGAAACTTGGACTCTTGTGCCCAGACCGGAGAATAAAAATGTGATAGGCACCAAATGGGAGTTTAGAAACAAAATGGATGAAACCAATCAAGTAGTAAGAAAAAAAGAAAGGTTAGTCTTCAAAGGGTATGCTCAGGAAGAAGGTTTGGATTATGGAGAAATATTGGCACCGGTGGCCAGGCTAGAAGGGGTCAGAATCTTGCTTGCTTATGCTGCTTACAAGAAGTTCAAAGTTTACCAAATGGATGTCAAATCGGTATTATTGAATGGTGTTTTAGAGGAAGAAGTGTACATAGAGCAACTAGAAGGTTTGTATCAGAAGATGGAAGAGATATGGTATGCAAGATGAAGAAGGCTTTGTATGGGAAAAAACAAACACCAAGTTCTTGGTATGAGAGGTTTCACTCATATCTGTTAAGCATAGGGTTCATAAAAACCAGTGACAATAGTAACTTGTACCTAAAAATTGGAGAAGAAGGAAAACATTTGATTGCATATTTTTTTGTAGATGACATCATCTTTGGAGGAGATGATGAGATGAGTAGAGGTTTTGCATAAGAAATGAAGCAAGAGTTTGAAATGTCCATGATTGGTGAAATAAAATTCTTCATCATTCTGTAAGTATCTCAGCTAAAGAATGGTATTTTCATTAGCCAAACCAAGTATATAAGAGAAATATTGAAGACCTTTGGAATGGAATATTCCAAACTTGTTGGAACTCTAATGGTTACAGGTTGCAAGCTCTCCAAAGATGATAAGGCTAATGAAGTAAATGAGACATTATACCGGTCCATGATCGGTAAGTTGCAGTATGCAGTACATAGTAAACCAGATATAGCTCAAGCAGTTGGCTTGGTTGCTAGATTTGTTGCAAATCCAAAGGAGACACATATGGTGGCAATCAAGAGGATATTCATATATCTTAAGGGGACTGATGAGTGTGGTCTCTAGTATCCACATAAGGGAGAATTCAACTTAAGTGTCTTCACCAATGCAGATTGGGCAGGGAATATTGATGACAAAAAGAGCACTAGTGGAGGTGCATTCTTTCTTGGTGATGGGTTAGTGACATGCACAAGCAAGAAACAGAATTGTATATCTCAGTCCACAGTAGAGGCAAAATATGTAGCTCCAGCTATCAATTGCACACAAGTAGTCTGGATTAAACAAATTATGGAAGGAATACAGGAAATAGTATCTAAACTGGTGGTGATTCACTTTGACAACACCAATGCTATCAACATATCCAAAAATTTGGTGATGCATTCCAAGACAAAGCATATAGCTATCAAATACCACTACCTCAGGGAACAGGTTCAAGACAAGGAAGTAATATTGGAGTATATACCAACAAAAGAACAGGTGGTTGATATCTTCACCAAGCCACTACCAAAGGATACCTTTGAATATCTCAGAGGTAAGCTAGGGGTGATACCCCTACCTGCATTAAAGTAAGCGAAGAAGGGCTCTATATCAATCTGGTATGCTTTCTTTATGAAGAATTTTTAAGACTAGATTGATAAGTGTGGACTACTCCAGTTAGGGGGAGCAGTCTTGTCAGTGTATTGAAATACATCTTTGGCATTGTTGTCAAAGGGGGAGATTATTATAGTGTTTGAGTATTGCTGAAGCAGAAGATTGCTAGAAGTGGTTAGAGTGGTCTGATGGAAACAAAGTATTGCCAGTTTTAGGGGGAGATACTCATCACTCAGAGAAGAAGTAATGACTGGTACAGAAATAAAGAAAGAAATGAAGAAAGTACATGCAGGAGCAACTGATAAGATAGATTCTAAAGTGTTGCCATCAATGGCAAAGGGGGAGATTGTTGGCATTACTGATATTGATAAAACCGGTTAATCCAGTGAATCGGTATATTAGTTGAGATTTATCATTGATGACTGACAGTGACCGGTGGAGTGGTGTATCTCAGTAGCAAAGGTGATGGCTTGCAAACAACATGGAAGCACTATCAGAGATAGATGATCAAGGTTCAATCAGTTCAAGGGAAGATAGAATAAGCCAACCGGTATGTCATTCAAGAAGATCAATGTTAAGGTCAAATCTTCAAGTTGGTTATTTTGATGATGATGTAGTCACAAAAGGTGACTTAGGCAAGAAGGTTTGAGGTCCTATGCAAACCAGAACCTCATTGGAAAATAGGAAAAGAGGCTTGATGGAAGTACTAGAAACCAGTAGCAAAGGATGAACAGGTAGTGAAGAGCACAATGGTATACCGGTAGGCCGGTGAAACAGAAGGAAGATAGGTGGTCACCATAAATCTAGGAGCGGTGATCAGTAACAAAGTTGCGATGGCAAAAGGTGAGTTGGTTAGTTTGTGATAATGCCAAACTATAGGTTAGTGAAGTCAACCTCATTCATCTTGCAGTTAAGCCATGATTTTTGTAGATTTTCTGGTTCGCATTTAAAAGACTGAACTCGACCCAGAAGTTGCTATTTTTGGGTGATGCGGTGACAAATTTGGATGAACAGTTGGTGGAATTGTTGTAGGGCGCACACAGAAAGAGAGAGAAGATTTGAATTTGAAATCTACCAAGATTTGTGATTGCATTGATTAAGGAAACATCTAAAGGTGACGACAGAGGGAGTATAAAGTGTTTTGAGTTCATGCAAAATATTTTGATCAAGAAAATTGGCAAAGTGCAAATCCTATGAGAGGTGATCCAACGTGCAGAGTGAAGAGTGAGGAAGTGCTAAGTGATTTAGCAGAGCAGAGTGTGTGTGAAGTAGACCGGCAAAGTACAAAGCCGAGGGTATGAGAAGATAACTGGTGTAGTGTAGAGCAGACACAACCGGTGTAGACAGAGTATGAGATTCATTGTGATCTGATCAAGCTATTAGTAGCTATTCCAGTAGATCAACTTCATGTTGCTTTCGAACCATTGAAACTCAAAATCCCTTAACCGAGTGGACTCTAATAGGTCTTGTTGTTTAAATCCCTTAATCGGGTGTCATCTTGATTGATAGTTTATTTCACTCTGATAATAAGGAATTCAAATTGGATATTCAGGGAGTTAATGACATTTTTATTGGGTCAAGGTTTTATCTAGATGAGGAAGAACTAATGCTATAGGCATTGTATCCACCAAACAAGAGACCAACAATAATTGATGTGGATAGGGCTTTTGGACACATGATGAAATTAAAGGTGGGAGAAATTGATCTTATTGTCTCAACAGATATAGGAGTAGATATTTCCAAATTCAACAAGGCACGGATGATTAGAGTGGTAAGGGAAAGGAATTAGTACAAAGCTATGTATGAGGAGGCCATCAAAAGAAGTGGATAGACTGAACCCATGTTGCTTTCTCCTGCAAATTCAAAATGGAAGAAGAAATGTGAGGAATTGCAGCAGGAAAATTAAAGAATTCTCAAACATATGTAGTGTGTAAGAAATGATACTGCTTCTTTCTTATTGAATAAAAGATTTGAAAAGTTGCAGGGTCACTTGGAATACTTTTGGATTGTGTTTTACAAAAAAGTGGACAATGCAGTATCACATAACAGGATCAAAAATAGACTGTGGGTCAAGCTGCATGAGAAGAATTTGGAGGGAGAAGATGCCAAAGAGATTGAGAAAATTGAAAGGCTACTCGCAAAGCATGATAAATTTGATGCAGAATTACAAAAAGAATATGATGAGTGTAAAGATGTAATCCAACATGGTATTCCTATGTTAGTTGACCAGAAAGGTGAAATTAAGGATAAAGATAAATGGATTGTTGAATACCAAAGTCTCCTTAGTGTTGCCCTTGATGTTTCCCTGATAGATGGAATAGAGTTAAAGGAAACCACTGCACAGATTGAGCAGTTTGTCACATTGGAGATCGTGGTTAGGGATGTGATTTATGATGCGGATACCTATAAGTCAAAAAAGTATTTGGAGCATATTAAGAACTGTGGTGAAGTGCTTGGCAATTAGCTCTTGTTCCAAATGTTTCAAATTGTTGTCTTCTAAAGTCTTATGTAATATGTTTGTTATGTTGGTAGTTGTGTTAGGGTCAGTTAGTTGGTTTTTTTAAGTTAAGATATTAGTTAGTGTAATCTGAATGAAGGGGTATGCCTTTCATTTTGAAACTGAATCCTCATCTGTATATATAGAGGATCTTTTGATGAAATGAGAGATAGATTCGAAGATGCAATTATATACAATACTCTCGGGATTTACTTTCTGGAAATGTCAAACTAGTGAAAAGACATTGTGCTATATGTAATCAGTTGATTATCTTATGTTTATTTCAATACAAAGATCAAATTTTTTTCATCTTTGATGGTATTTATATTTTTGATTGTTTGATTAGTTCCATGTGATAAATCTATTCATTTATATTGTTTCAATGTGCTATCATATGTTATTATAGTTTGGGTTAAGTTTCAGTTTGATTATCAGTTTGAAGGATTAGATGTAGCTTCCAAGATGGCATAAGAATTTTTGCTTGCAATTTGACAGCGCTGAATAGGCGAGAGGAGCCTATGCGTATAAACGGAGATATATATATCCAATTTCAATGAAGGAACATGCCAAAGATCAAGAAAAATGGCACAAATGCTAGTAACGTGCACTTCAGGACCAACGTATCACCGGAATACAACTGCCAAACATCAAAAGAGTCACGATGCTTTGCAACCTACATGCAAAGCGGTCCCACACCGGGTAAGGGAGTGAGAGCCCCAAACATAGCTGGGCGAGGTGCTCACTCCACTCTTTAATATCTCATTAATACCATTGAGGAAATGGCACAGGCACACACACACACAAGCATCCTCAGAAGAGGACAGTTTGAGTGACAGGTCAAATCCAAGAGTTTCGAAGACTACCTCCAGGAACAATCGGGAACAAGACCGATTACAAGTCGTCGAGTCTGTTACTGGGCAAGCACGAGATGCGCACAGGAAATCGATCAGCTTGTTTCTTTTGTGTTATCATTTATTGACTCATTGGATTCATCTTCTCATTAAATTTTGCAAAAAAAATGCATTTTTTATTAAATTTAAGCGTGTTTTTAAGTTGCTAAGTTTTTTGTCGAGTTTTTCCCAAGTTTTTTTCCCAGGGGCTTGGCGAGTCGAGCTGAGTCGCGAGTAGTCCAACTATGCATCAACGTTTCAAATCACACACCATGATTCATCATCAGGATGCAAGAGAGATGAAGGAGTTGAAAGATTTGAAACGTTGATGGTTAAAAAATTACTCACACAATCTAATCCAGAAGATGCATACAAGATTTGAATGGATTGTGGAAATCTTATAGCTTTGATCCCACAATTTTCCCCGAAAGCCTTGAGTTTCCCAAAAAATCACTTCACTTGAAAAATCTGTCTTATTGGTCTTTCAGAGCAAAGTTAAATTCAGTAAGACTAAGTGCAACATTATGTCAGTAGTAAAGGCACTTGTCTACTATTGTTTGACGATAATTTAATCATTTGTTTTCAGAGTAATCTCAATTAAGAAATCATACTTATAATAAAGTAACCTTTTATTTAAAGAATTCATTTACAAGCAAGCAATTCAAAGTTTTCAGTAATTATATAATTGAAGTGACAATCTCAGAAATCATTTGCCCTCTAATGCACATAAACCTTGGAAACATTCAATACCAATCAGGCATACTTGACAACAATGCGATTAATACCCATCAAAAGTCTCTTCACAATCTTCAAAATACCCTTACAAGATAACAACTTAATAGACACCAACCATACTTTGAGGAAGACAAACATGACAAGGGTTTCCCTTACCTTGTAATGAAACCAATCGCTTTGGTCAGTCTCTTGATATCATTATTACAGACTTATCCTCCAATTTATAGAAAGATCCAATGGTTCAAATGAAAGTTATGATAATTCTTCCAAAACTGCTATAGGATACAAGAAAGACAATATTAAGATAAACTATACAAGATACACATTATGAAGAAAACTAGTCAAAATTCTTGATAACATCAAATGAAATATAGTGTTTGATTAGATTCTACTTTCTTTTAAAGTTCTATACAATACCCATATTTCTATTAACCCATAACAAAATACGCAACTAACAAATAAAATGAGATAAATTATTCATATTTCAACCCTCCAACTCAAAACTATTTTGCATGATAGAACCAATATCCATTAGGACTCGTTTCACCTTGTGTTTTATGATGATGAATTCAATGTGTAGGGAAAAATTTATGGGATTGTGAGGTGTGTTGTGGCTCTTGGTCGATATCTTCTGAATCCATTGGCCATGGTTGCAACATTATGTGGTCCTGACAAAGAGATATTATCATTGAAGCTCCATTCACTAGAACATTTCCTTAGTCCAAATGACAAGTATGAAGTTGTCAAACAGGTAATGGTTACAATAACCAACCAAGTTGGTGTTGACATAAACCTAGCAGCATCACATGAATGGATGATTTCTCCTCTGCAATTTGTAGCTGACCTTGGACCTAGAAAAGTTGCTTCCATACAAAGGGATATTTTGAGGGTTGGAAGGGTTTACAGACATAGAAAATTGTTGACCCCTCTAGAAGCTATGAAGCGACTTGTCTTTATAACTGGCAGTCGCACAATGGAGAGGTTAAGGAGGTTGAGGATCCATATTTTACCAAAGCGGATACTAATAAACAAAGTGAACAAGAGAATGCGAGGAAAGAAAAGGAACTTGCAAAAAAATCTTGATGACAAGAATGAAAGGACCAACCTCTTGTATAGATATTTCTTTTAAAGTTCTATACAATACCCTGATTTCTATTAACCCATAACAAAATACACAACAAACAAATAAAATGAGATAAATTATTCATATTTCAAGCCTCCAACTCAAAATGATTTTGCATGATATAACCAATATCCATTAGGACTTGCTTCTACTAGTGTTTTATGATGATGAATTCAATGTGTAGGGAAAAATTTATGGGATTCTAAGGCATGTTGTGGCTCTTGGTTGGTATCTTCTGATGTCCATTGGCCATGGTTGCAACATTATGTGGTCCTGGCAAAGAGATATTATCATTGAAGCTTCATTCACTAGAACATTTCCTTAGTCCAGATGACAAGTATGAAGTTGTCTAACAGGTAATAGTTACAGTAACCAACCAAGTTGGTGTTGACATAACCCTAGCAGCATCACATGAATGGATGTTTTCTCCTCTGCAATTTGTAGCTGGCCTTGGAACTAGAAAGGTTGCTTCCATACAAAGGGCTATTTTGAGGGCTGGAAGGGTTTATAGTCGCATAGAATTGTTGACCCCTCTAGAAGCTATGAAGCGACTTGTCTTTATAACTGGAAGCCACGGAATGGAGAGGTTAAGGAGGTTGAGGATCCATATTTTGCCAAAGCAGATACCATTAAACAAAGTGAACAAGAGAATGCAAGGAAAGCAAAGGAACTTGCAAAAAAATCTTGATGACAAGAACGAAAGGACTAGCCTCTTGTATAGAACTTTATTTTAAAGTTCTATACAATACCCATATTTCTATTAACCCATAACAAAATACACAACTAACAAATAAAATGAGATAAATTATTCATATTTTAAGCCTCCAACTCAAAACGATTATGCGTGATAGAACCAATATCCATTAAGACTTGTTTCACCTTGTGTTTTATGATGATGAATTCAATGTGTAGGGAAAAATTTATGGGATTGTGAGGCATGTTGTGGCTCTTGGTAAGTATCTTTTGAATCCATTGGCCATGGTTGTAACATTATGTGGTCCTAGAAAAGAGATAATATCATTGAAGCTTCATTCACTATAACATTTCCTTAGTCTAGATGACAAGTATAAAGTTGTCGAACAGGTAACGATTACAGTAACCAACCAAGTTGGTGTTGACATAAACCTAGCAGCATCACATGAATGGATGTTTTCTCCTCTACAATTTGTAGCTGGCCTTCGACCTAGAAAAGATGCTTCCATACAAAGGGTTATTTTGAGGATTGGAAGGGTTTAAAGTCATAGAGAATTGTTGACCCCTCTAGAAGCTATGAAGCAACTTGTCTTTATAACTTGCAGGTGCAGAATGGAGAGGTTAAGGAGGTTGAGGATCCATATTTTTCCAAAGCGGATACCATTAAACAAAGTGAACAAGAGAATGCAAGGAAAGCAAAGGAACTTGCAAAAAAATCTTGATGACAAGAATGAAAGGACTAGTGCAGGAGCACCTAGGACTTAGATTGTTTAGTCTTTTCAATTTTAGCTTGTACTGACACTAGCCAAGTTAGTGGTGAATAAGGACTCTAGGAGGGTCCAAGAGTTATAGTTTTGAGTCAATGTAGGCCTAGGTTGTGTTCATAATTCTTAGGTTTGCATTTTTGTATAAATAGTGAGTTTGAGTAGCCAATTGACCTTTTTGATGGTCAAAAGTGTCAAAAATTGGTACAAGAATTAGGGAGGGTTAAATTAGTATTAGGAAAGTTTTAAAATTCATTTGTGATGACTTGGAATAGGTCTTATAGGTTGGAAAGACCAAAAGTGCAAAAATTGCAAAGTTGCAAAAAGTTGTCATGACAACTTTTGTCCTGAAATGGTTAGTGATGGAGTTAGGGATTGTTCAACACCCTAGGATGACTCCACATGTGGGAAAGCTATAATAACCCTCTCTTGCATGGTTACCAAGGTTGGTGAATGTGTTTTGCAAGCTTAACAATTTGAAACTACTCATTTTCAGACTAGTTGGCAGCGTTTTGGTTTGATTTTACTCATTTTGTAATTAAAGATGGATTGAATCCATTGATCTAGAAATGGATTGAGTTTCTCTTGTGTGTTATTGTGTTGTTGGTTCAATTTAGAGCTTTGTAGATACTGTTCATTAGTGTTTTCTTGCTTTAGTTTGCAAGCAGCTAGTTTTGGCTTGTATATAGTAGTTTTCTTGTAAATTTGGTTGCCCCATGAGTTCCACACGTGCTGCCATCATGACTTGTTGGGACATGATGGAAACCCTCTATATAGTTTACATATTCAGGTGAAATTTCTGGAGAATATCTTTGATATGACTGTCACCTTATTCTAGGCGAGTCCAGGAGCAACTTGGCTAGAGGAAATAAGGTGAAAATGAAGTGCCAAGTGCAGGGGTGGATGTCAAATCAATTCCTAATATTTTGCATGGGTCCAAAGAGTTGGGACAAATTTTCTAATGCAAGGAGGAGCCTTGAGAAGTTCATTTGTTTCTCAAACCCCAACTTGACCTGTCACTGCCACCTAAAAGGCCTAGAAACCCTCCAAAACCCTCATTTTGGGGTTAGCACATTGAATGGTGGAACAAGAAACCAAAACCACAAAAATATATTGACATTAGATGAACCATTGAAGGAAATCCAAGATTTTTTGTGGGTCTTTTGGACCGTTTTCACTCAAGCCCTGAAAAACCGATTTTAGGAGGCCTAATTGGGCTAATTCCTTGTAGCCCTTTTCTAGGCAAGATTTTGGAATCGGTAAGAAACCTATTGATGGAAAACCTCAAATGGACCCTAAATGAATCCAAAACATGAATGAAGACACCTCCACACCTCTACATCATCTCATAATGGTAGGAGGTCATTTTGACAACTTGAAGCCAAGAAGCCATAATTGAGTACATGGGAAGCACTATGAATTGGTAGGGTTCCTAGCCAAAACACTTGAAGCAAACACCTTAGAAAGAATAAGAATTAATCCCTAGAAGAGATTGAGAAGGACTTTAAGATATAGAGAGCAACTAGGTTTGGTGAGTTGGTGCAATTGAGCAACACTAGCTAGGTGAAGTGTTGAGCAAACTAGGTAAACCCCATCAAATTGGTATCAGAGCCAATAAGATTTGGGCTAGGTGAGTAGCTATCCTCAATGGAATCTATAGGAGACAACAACATGGTGACCAATGCAGAGTTGGAAAAGAAAGTGGATGATCAGGAGGAAGAGAATAGAATCCCTAAGGAGAAGTTGCTAGAATTAGAGAGTAAGCTTGCAGAGGTAGAAACCAAGGCAGATGAAGTGCTGGTAAAAGTGGAAGGAGCAGAAGGGAAGGGTAAAGAAGTGGAAGAGATAGACAAGATACCTAAACCTAATCCTATCCTAGAGAAAGAACCTTTTTTGAAGGCATTAAAGGCCTTGAGGCAAATCACTGGAAGGATTGCCATTGTTCACTAGTAAGATGGAAGCAGAAGTGGTCCTAGAGTGGATAGAAGGCATGGAGAACCATTTTGAATGTGAAGGCATAACTGAAACCCAGAGAGTCAAGGTAGCCAAGTCAAGGATGAGAGGAGCTTCTCTCACATGGTGTAAATTTGTGCAATATGAAAGGAAGAAAATGGGCAAAGCACCCATCTCTTCTTGGAAAGGGATGTTAGTCAAAATCAAAGAAGTCTATCTCCCTGATGACTATGAAGTGCAAATTCATAGAAAGAGGCAAAACTTAAGACAAAAAGATCTTGATGTCAGTAGCTATACAGAGGAGTTTCACAAAATTAGCGTTAGATCTCATGCGGTGGAAGAAAAGAGTCTCAAGGTTGCTAGGTACCTAAATGGTCTACGGTGGAACATCCAATAAGAAATCAGTTTAATGAGCCCAAAAATACTCCATCAAACCTATCAACTTGCCCTTAAGGTGGAGGAAAAACTGAAAAGAAGACATGACTCAAGCAACAATAGGGGTAGGGGTAGAGAAAAAGACAATAGAGGCCATAGAGGAGGCTTTGGAGGAAGAAGTTCTGAACAAAGAACACAAGGAGAGTCTAAAATCACTGAGCAACAAGATAGTGGTAGTAGTAAAGGAGGATTCAATAGAGGAAGGGGATCCAGTAGTGGTTTCAGAGGAAGATCTAGTGGCCAAGGTAGAGGTTCCTCATACTTTGCAACAATGAAGTGTTACCATTGTAACCAACTTGGTCATCCAGCATATAGGTGTCCAGAGAAGGGATCATCAACACATGGTGGAGAAAGAAGAGTGATATATCTTCAAGAAGATTCTTCAAGCAGCAAGACTTTAGAGGTTGTCTTAGAGTCAAAGGTAGGTGAAAACTTGATGATAAGGAGAACGCTGATCAAAGAACCAGTCAAAGAAGAGCCAAGTGAAAGAAGGTCCTTATTTGGGATCAAATGCAAGATTATGGACAAAGTGTGCAAAGTGATCATTGATTCAGGGTCTATAGACAACATTATGTCAGAAGAGGCAGTGAGCAAGCTCAAATTGCAAAGGATACCTCACAAAAATCCCTATAGAGTCACTTGGTTGAACAAAGGCCAACATGTCCTAGTCAATGAGCAAGCATGGGTGGATTTTACCATTGGAAGGTATAAGGACAAGGTGTTATGTGATGTCCTACCCATGGATGCATGCCATATTCTATTAGGAAGACCATGGCAGTTTGATAGACAAGGTATCCATGATGGGGCCAAGAATGCATACTCATTCAAGAAAGATGGAGTCACATTCAACATTCAGTCTATCCTTGAGGAAGGAGAAAAGAGGGCAGCGGGTCCTAATGTTCTTTTGGTGAGTGAAAAATAGTTCTTAAAGACACTTGAGGAAGGTGAAGGTATAGGGTTTGCACTTGTGATGAAGCCCAAAGAAGAAGACAAGAAAGAGCAGCAAGATTTGCCATTAGAGGTGCAATATTTGTTGAAGAAATTCAAAGGCATAGTAAGTGAAGGACAACCAGCCACCTTACCTCCTAAAAGAACCATAAGCCATCAAATAGACTTCATTCCCGGAGCATCCTTGCCTAATAAGGCAGCTTATAAAATGACTCCTCAACAAAATGTTGAAATTGCCAAGCAAATCCAAGAGCTCTTAGACCAAGGCCTAATTAGGAAAAGTATTAGCCCTTGTGTAGTCCCTACCGTGTTAGCACCAAAAAAAGGTGGTACTTGGAGATTGTATACTGATTCTAGAGCCATAAATAGGATCACCATCAGATATAGGTTCCCTATTCCTAGAATAGAAGACCCAATGGATTGTTTAGGGGAAGCCAGGTACTTCACCAAGTGACCTTAAGAGTGGCTATCATCAAATTAGGATTAAGGAGGGTGATGAATAAGGAGGGTAATGAATGGAAAACTACGTTTAAGACTACTGAGGGTCTTTATGAGTGGCTTGTAATGCCATTTGGCTTATCCAATTCTCCAAGCACCTTCATGAGACTCATGAATGAGGTGATGAAGGACTTCATAGGTAAATTTTGTGGTGGTATACCTTGATGATATTCTCATTTTCAGTAAAGATAGGGCAGATCACATTAATCATTTGCAAGATATATTACAAAGATTGTATGATGAAAAGCTAACCATGAATTTGGATAAGTGTGAGTTTGTCAAGCAAGAGCTGGTATACCTTGGGTTTGTGTTGTATCAAGGAAACCTCAAGAAGGATCCAAGCAAGGTTGAAGCCATTATAAATTGGCCTACTCCTAAGTCAGCAACAGAGGTGAGAAGCTTCCATAGACTAGCTCAGTACTATAGGAAGTTCATTAGGCAATCTAGTGCTATATGTGCACCAATGCTAGATACCATTAGAGGTGGAGTAAAGACAAAGTTTTAGTAGGGTGAAGTAGAAAACAAAGGTTTTGAAACCTTTAAGGAGAAGATAGCTACCCAACCGGTACTAGTGTTGCCTAGTTTTGAGAAACTTTTCATTGTAGAATGTGATGCAAGCAATGTTGCAGTAGGTGTTGTCCTAAGCCAAGAAGAAAGACTAGTAGCTTTCCATAGTAGGAAGCTAAGTGATGCCAAGAGGAAATACTCCTCTTATAATCTTGAGTTGTATGCTTTAGTGCAGGCATTAAGGAAATGGAGACACTATCTCCTCCCTAAAGAATTTGTGGTCTATACGAACAACTAAGCATTGAGTTTCCTAAACTCACAAGATAAACTCAGTCATAAACACATGAAATGGGTGGAGTATATGCAGGCCTATACATTCACCATTAAGCACAAGAAAGGGCAGTTAAACCGGGTAGTTGATGCATTAAGTATAAGACTTTTGACATTCCAAGAAATCCAATTGAGAAGTATAGGTGTGGACAGTTTTAGAGACTTGTGCCCGGAGGATGAAGACTTCTCAAATGCCTACAAGGTGTGTAAGGAGTATCAAAATCACTTCCATAGTGAGTATTCTGATTTTACTTTGCAAAATGAACTATTGTTCAAAGGTGGGAATCTTTGTGTGCCTAGAGGCTCAATGAGAGAAAATATTATTCAAGATAACCATAATCGAAGCCTTAGTGAACATTTTGGAGTCAATAAGACTCAAGAGTTGGTTCAAAGATACTATTATTGGCCAAGGATGAATCAAGATGTGAACAAATATGTGGAGACTTGCATAGTTTTCCAAAAGGCCAAGGGTACTTCTACAAATGTCGGTTTATACCAACATCTTCCCATACCAAATAGACCTTGGGAATGCATTAGCATGGATTTTGTAGTAGATTTACCAAGGACAAAGCAGGGATATGACATCATTTATGTCATTGTGGACAGATTTAGCAAAATGGCTCACTTTGTGCCTTGCAAGACTACTCATGATGCATCCCAAATTGCTCAATTGTTCTTCAAAGAGGTAGTGAGGATACATGGTTTACCCATGAGCATTGTTTCAGATAGGGACTCAAAGTTCATGAGTCACTTTTGGAAGACACTATGGCAAAAGCTTTGCACCAACCTCTCTTTTGGATCAGCCTACCATCCTCAAACAGATGGGCAGACCGAAGTGGTGAATAGAAGCTTGGGAAACTTATTGAAGTGCCTTACTAAGGAATATGGTCAAACATGGGATCAAATACTCTCACAAGGTGAATATGCATATAATGACACCATAAATAGGACTACCGGCAAGAGTCCTTTTGAAGTGGTCTATGGTGTGCACCCAAGAGGAATTTTGAAGTTGAGAGACTTAGGAAGTGAAACAGAAAGAAGTGGATATGCTGGGGAATTTTCTCAATCAATGAAGGAGGTCCATGAATCAGTTAAACAAGCATTGATGGAGAACACAAGCAAAATCAAACAAAAAGTTGATGAAAAGAGGAAGAACCTACAATTTCAAGTAGGAGATCTTGTCATGGTGCACCTAAATAAAGCAAGGCTACAACAAGGAGTGCCAAACAAGTTGCATATAAGAAGGATAGGTCCATGTGCCATTCTAGCCAAGTATGGAGAAAATGCCTACAAGGTGGATCTACCTAGTGACATAGGATTGTCACCAGTTTTCAATATAGCAGACTTAGTTGCATACAAGGGACCAGTTCAAGGTTCATATTGCAGCTACTCAGAGGTTTTAGATGATGTGAACAACCTTCAATTACCAGCCAAACCAAATCCAAAGGCCGAGCAGGTGTTGAGTTCAAGGATCGCCAAGAAGACAAGGCATCAAGCCTATTGGGAGAACTTAATCAAATGGCAGGATATGGATGATACTGAAGCTACATGGGTGATGGAGATAGAATTTAAGAAGCTTGGAATTGATCAGAATCTGATTCCTAAGAAGGTGACATGATCTTCTTTTGTTTGGGAGAATGTTGCAGGAGCACCTAGGACTTAGATTGTTTAGTCTTTTCAATTTTGGCTTGTACTGACCCTAGCCAATTCAGTGGTGAATAAGGACTCTAGGAGGGTCCAAGAGTTATAGTTTTGAGTCAATGTAGGCCTAGGTTGTGTTCATACTTCTTAGGTTTGCATTTTTGTGTAAATAGTGAGTTTGAGTAGCCAATTGACCTTTTTAATGGTCAAAAGTGTCAAAACTTGGTACAGGCATTAAGGAGGGTTAAATTAGTATTAGGAAAGTTTTAAAAGTCATTGTTTATGACTTGGAATAGGTCTTATAGGTTGGAAATACCAAAAGTGCAAAAATTGCAAAGTTGCAAAAAGTTGTCATGACAACTTTTGTCTTGAAATGGTTAGCGATGGAGTTAGGGATTGTTCAAATCCCTAGGATGACTCCACACATGGGAAATCTATAATAACCCTCTCTTTCATGGTTACCAATGTTGGTGAATGTGTTTTGCAAGCTTAACAATCTGAAACTACTCATTTTCAGACTAGTTGGCAACGTTTTGGCTTGATTTTACTCATTTTGTAATTAAAGATGGATTGAATCCATTGATCTAGAAATGGATTGAGCTTCTCTTATGTTTTATTGTGTTTTTGGTTCAATTTAGATCTTTGTAGATACTGTTCATTAGTGTTTTCTTGCTTTAGTTTGCAAGCAGCCAGTTTTGGCTTGTATATAGCAGTTTTCTTGTAAATTTGGTTGCCCCATGAGTTCTACATGTGTTGCCATCACGGCTTGTTGGGACATGATGAGAAACCCTCTGTATAGTGTACATATTCAAGTGAAATTTCTAGAGAAGATCTTTGATATGACTGTCACCTTATTCTAGGCGAGTCTAGGAGTAACCCAGCAAGAGGAAATAAGGTGGAAATGAAGTGCCAAGTGCAGGGGTGGATGTCAAATAAATTCCTAAGATTTTGAAGGGTTCCAAAGAGTTGGGAAAAAATTTCTAATGCAAGGAGGATCCTTGAGAATTTCATTTGTTTCTCAAACCCCAACTTGACCTGTCACTGCCACCTAGAAGGCCTAGAAACCCTCCAAAACCCTCATTTTGGGGTTAGCACATTGAATGGTGGAACAAGAAACCAAAACCACAAAAATATATTGAGGTTAGATGAACCATTGAAGGAAATCCAATATTTTTTGGGGGTCTTTTGGACCATTTTCATTCAAGCCCTAAAAACCCGATTTTAGGAGGCCTAATTGGGTTAATTCCTTGTAGCCCTTTTCTAGGCAAGATTTTGGAATCTGTAAGAAACCTATTGATTGCAAACCTTAAATGGTCCCTAAATGCATCCAAAACATGAATGAAGACACCTCCACACCTCTGCATCATCTCACAATGGTAGGAGGTCATTTTGACAACTTGAAGCCAAGAAGCCATAATTGAGTACATGGGAAGCACTGTGAATTGGTAGGGTTCCTAGCTAAAACACTTGAAGCAAACACCTTAGAAAGAACAAGAATCAATCCCTAGAAGAGATTCAGAAGGACTTGAAGGTCTAGAGAGCAACTAGGCCTGGTGAGTTGGTGCAATTGAGCAACACCAGCTAGGTGAATTGTTGAGCAAACTAGGTAAACCCCATCAAGGACCAACCTCTTGTATAGTTGTCAAGCATCTATCTGCAGCAATTGTGCCCTAATAATTGCCCTAATTTTAAGTTTTACTCATTATTGATGCATTTAATCTTATTCTATGGATGTTTTAGGGGTATGTGGCCCAACAAATTGAGGCTTAATGTCAGAAACAGCCAGGGGGAGGAGCAACCTGTTCAATTATGGACTTTTGTTTGGGATTCTTGTTACACAAGATCAAATTATATCAAATTTGAGGAATGGATAGTAAATCCAATTTATCAGATGTATGGATTTCCTTGTGATGGATCAATCTCAAATGATATTAAAAATTTTTAAGACCTAAAGATTTTGATAACAGAAAGATAGTGAATCATAACTGGAAAGATTGGTATGTCTAGAGACTTGTCTTTATAACTAGCAACCACAGAATGGAGAGGTTAAGGAGGTTGAGGATCCATATTTTTTGAAAGCTGATACCATTAATCAAAGTGAACAAGATAATGCAAAGAAAGCAAATGAACTTGAAAAAAAGTCTTGATGACAAGAATGAAAGGACCAACCTCTTGTGCAGTTGCTTCCGAGCATCTATCTGCAGCAATTGTGCCCGCTTCCTCCCAATTTTCACACCCTAAGCCCATGTATAATGATGGTGCGTAATTACTTTTTGTTTTAAATACCTCATGTTTGTCAAAATTCCAGCGTGAAATATGAAATCTGCACTATTGGAAAAAGTCAACCCGATGGTAACACACAGGTAGAAGCATGTGGTCGGGATAGAATACACCGATGAATTCCATCGGCAAAACACACACTAGTGGCAATGGAGAAATCTTGTATTGTCGATAGATGATGATTCTATTGGTAAGACTTATCCCATTGTATATTGGCAAAAGTAAAATGCATTGGCAAAGGTTATGACGATAAAGTGTCAAAGCTTATGTTGAGGAGACATAACATATCGGGAGGAGCTACGCCGAGGGAAAATACATCATAGAAATTATGCCCATCACCTAAACACATTTTAAGCTATCCCGACGCCTGATGAGACTAGCGAGATAACTCGCGTCGATCAGCAAGAAGAGAGGTCATCGGCTTATGTTATCCCGATGAGTAAGAAGAAATCAAGAGGCTATGAAAATCATCAAACCAACATATGTCGATTAATAGGTAAAATCCGTGTTTGTCAGGATGCCGACGTGAAATTTCAACATGTCTAAATTCCAATGAACACGGGGTATACTTTAAAAAACAAAAATATTAATCTGACAAATCAAAAGAAATCCCATAGCTGGTCATAAATGTTTGTCGGTTTTTCGTCTGAATTTCGACGTGAACTTTTAACATCTCAGAATTCTGACGAACATGGGTAATTTTTAAAAAACAAATTAATCTGACAAAACAAAACATATCCCATAGCTCGTCGTAAATTCTCATCGTAAAACCGTTCCAAATGTACTAGTGTAGAGAATTATAACAAAGTGGAGGGAGAATACATAAACTCTGAAAAAAGAGAGTTATATGTCTAAAACTTACTCACAAATTTTAGTTTCTTGTTAATTAGAGAGGAAATTTCAAAGGGAACCTCCTCTTGCTGAGAGGAGAGATTAATTTCTCAACATAGTTGTGTGTGAATTATATATTTTGTCATTGGTATGCTAGTGACAAAATATTCACCCAACAGGCTTCCAGAACACTTTACAAATAATGAAAAGTGTACACACTATCGGCTGAATCCGAACCAAAATATTAACACCAACCAAAACAATTGTCGACACGCTACCAAAACCATCAAAAAAAACATCTAGATCCCAAAAGTAATTACCAAAACTAATCCACATAGTCCGCATAAGGTTTATCCACAGGAGATTTCTCATGTGCACTGTTGAATTGAAGACCGATATATCGGTGCACCTAACTTACAATCAAATCAACACCAAAGGGTAAAATCATGGGATAAGGCTATCCAGACATGCATCAACCTTCAACCATATCTGCAACACAACCTAAAATGAAATGCTACCCAAAATATTGAACTTTGTCGGATACTATGTTCTAGTTTGCCAAACTTGAATCAATCTGCATTATGATTTCTAGTAGGATCAAATCGCATACTATGGATGGGAAAACTGACTTCAATTGCCATCAATGACAACACTGGATGACCTGTGCAGTATCTCTTGCCAACAATCTACCCCTTTGGCATTGATGGCAACAATTAGTAAAAAATGACTAAGTATCGAACCGATTATAAACATACAATGCAACACTCAAAAACTCAAAATTTCAAAACTCCCAAAGACTCCCCCCTGAGATGATTATAACATTTTTCACTTCTCTACACTCCCCCTTTGACATCAATGGAAAAGATAGGGTTCCCCATACCAGAAGACATACAAAATGCTTACATATGTACAGACAGAATCTATCAACTTACAAAAACTTAAATACATCTGCAAAAATGTTTTTCAATGAGCTCAAATTACTGTCCCAACTCTTTTTGAGACTCTCCAAAATTGAGATCTGACCACTAAAGAGGAATGCCTATATCTTTGCCACCTGAAGGTTTGATGAGTCATTTATGGCTATGGCATCTTGGGTTTCCTTCAAAGCACTGAGCATTGTCTCCATCTTCGGACCAATTAGACCTCAGAGCTCACCTACTCTACTCACCACTTTGTCCTTGTCATGCATTAATCTTGTGATCTTATCAAGAAGAGCATTGATTTGACCTTCCTAACTTGCTACTAAAACAGTCAAAGGATCAAAGGCTTGAAAGATGTCTACCAACTATTTCTAATGCTCCTTAATCTTCTTCTCAAAACCCTTAGTAAACTTAGACGATGACAAACAAGACTTGTAGATACTACCACCTTCAGATAATACATCTTGAATGCTTTTGACACATGTATCTAGCAAAACTCTATCATTGGCAATCATCTCATTCAGCTTACTGAACCTATTTACATCAAATTCATTTTGGACCTTGACTGCAACAGACTTATCAAGGGACTCAAAATGAGTGCTTACCAAGTTGATTGTATGGTAAAACTATGGTTTGGATTAACTCTTGTTTAAGATCAATTTGGATTCATATGGATTCCCTCTGTTTGTATCTAAAGATGTCAATCTAGGGTCGTAAACTAAGGAAAGGTATAATAGTTGTCTGCTCAAGGGATGAAGATAATGAGTCAAGTGGGGATGGATGAAGCTACAACACACAAAAATAAATATATAGCAAACCAAAGTAATTATGGCGACAGGAACTATCACTTCTTGGTGACAGGAACTACAACTATGACAGCAACAATAGCAATTGATTAACAAAGAATAAAAACACACCATCAAATTAAAATACTAAAATCAAGACTCTAATGAAATATCAAACCAACCTTTAATTAAAATGTTAAGATTTAAATCACATGGCTATCAAAGATGAATAACAGTATTAAAATAATTCAAAGTTGTACTGAAACAAAACCAAACCAAAATAAAGGCAAACCAAATGAAGAAAATAAAACTTCACCGTGCTTCCCAAGGAGTGGGCCTTTGCTCCAAGTTCACGCGGTGGATAGAAGAAACTTGATTACACTAGTAGAACTAGTAGAACAATATTTTATTCCTCGAAAATTTGATACAAAACAGAATTCCTTCAATAATTTGTTTGTTCTATATCTAACTTACATTGAATTGCTTACATATATATATATATATATATATATATATATATATATAGTTTGAACAACCACGTACAATAATAGATTGAGTTTGTTTAGACATCTTCACCCTTGGCCACAAATACAAACCATCTTGTTACAATAGTCAACAAAAATAAGAAATGGCTATACTAGCAGTTTCTCCTTCATTCGATAAACGCTCCCTTCATAATTTGTTTTAATATCCACGATGGAAATGTTCTCGTGAAACCTTACTTGTTGGCTACAAACAGCAAGCAAAAATAAGAAACAACAGTTTGGCGGATTTTCCTTTCACACAAGCAAATTGATCTCCCTTTAGATCTTAATGAAAATGAAGAGGTGGCTAAACTATGTCGCAGGGAGAGTATTGTACAGGTAAAATCACCCAAGATAGTGGAAGTAGAGTTGCTATAAACAACAATGTAAACAAGAACAAAATCATAAGCCCACGTGGTTGAATAGTGCAACTACTAACATACCAGAAATGGTCAATAAAAGATTATAGAAATAACAACACACTTAGCATCACTTGGATTTTTGAAATTATCTTGAAAAGATGGTATAAATAACTTGTTGGCCAAATAGTCATATATAGAAGTTACTGTCCAGAAAGTGACAGGAAGTTCTACATCCATAAATTAGCATGCTAATAAATATATTTCCATAATGTAAAGCAACAGTTCTCATCAGTGAAAATAGCCAATTCTTTTTCATATTCTAACCTCAAAACTATATCAAATATTACTTATATATATTTTACCATATGCAACATTAAGTGGTAAAATGGAGCGATATGGAATGGAAATGGAATATGGAAATGGGTATGAAATAGATTAAATATAGTATAAAATATGACATAAGTATCTCTAATCATTGATAAGGCTTTTCAATTGGCTAGATGGGGAATCAGATTTTTCCTTGACATACGTAGGCATAATATTTTCTAACACATTGGTTGCTAGAGTGAGCAATTCATTGTCTTCAATGTGAGACTTCAGTAGATCTTCCCTCACCTTGGCTTGAGCAAATGAAGCTAATTGCATCTTCTGAATGGGAGATAGAGCGACAAATTTGATAGGACCTTGGAAAAAATATAGATTAAACACTTATTCCTTATCCTTTTCCAAAAGATCCTTCACTTCCCCTGTACTGTCTCTTTCTTCCGAAATAGGTTCTATCTTGACCTCAACTTCCTTCACTTCTTCTACCTTCTCTGCATCAACCTTAGAGGTCTTAGTCTCTATAGGTATTTCATCCTTAGACTGATCTAGAGAATTTTGAGTATCATCAACTACATCAACTACCACCGACTCATCACCTCCTTTGTTCAAATCTCCTTCTTCCAGAATAGAAGGGACATCCACTTCAACTTTCTCAAGTTTGGATTGCATTCTTGGTGCTTCCAGAGCGAGTGTCTTGATATTATCGCCATGAGATATTTTTGGAACAACTTCAAGTTGATTTTTGAGCAAGATTGATCTTAATATTTTCTCTATATCTTTGATCGCTTCTTCTGATTTGCCAATCATAAGTTTATTGATTCTTGTTTTTCTCCTAAAGTCCTTATCTTCTTTGAGGATTTTATCTATTTCCTCTATAGCTTTTATAGGACATATATTGACCAAGACAAACTCCCTTAGTTTGACATCTTCTACTTTTGTACTATCTCTCCTCATTTCTAAAATATCATAAAGACTTTTGGGAATTTATGACATTATCTCTATAAGAGCCCTATTGAATTTGTTCAAGTATTTTATAGTGGCTTCTTCTAAGGTTCTTTGGCCGGCTTCATCAAATTTCTCATAGAACATAGAGAGTGGTTTAATATTACCTTGTACAGTGACAATTTTTTCCACTTCTTCCACTAACATAGAAAATCTGTTAGAATCGGTTTTCATCTTCTTGCTTTCTTTCTCACGACCAGAGGGCCTGTCCTTAGATAGTTTAGAGGATTTGGTGCCCTTTGACTTTTTTTCCTTTACAATTTCATTGGATTCAGTTTCCTCATCATTGGGAATAGCAACATAGACTCTAGTTCCCTTACTCTTCTTCCTTTTTCCTTCTCCATCAGATGATTTCTCTTTGGATTTCAAGAGTTGGTTGGCTTCTGAGAGCTAGACGAGGGTGCAGAGCTCCTGGTTTGTCTTGGCTTGGGGGTAGAGACTCTCAGACTAGCCTTCTCCTTGACAAGATACTCTATAACTAGTATACATCTCTTCCTTACCTCCAAGACCACCTTAGCTATAATCTGAATACTCTTTGCATATGCCTCTACCTCTTTTCTCACCCTTCTCACAATTTTTGGTCTCTTAAATTGACTATGAAGTTGTAATTCCTTCTTAACATATGTGCAAAATATTTCCTCAGAGGTTTCCACCAACTTACTCAATAAGTGTTGAGCATACACCTCCAAGATTTGTTCTTAACTTCATACCCCATGGGCATGATCCATACAGTTCTAGGTTCAATTGCCTCCATCAAACATTAGTCAATCTCAGCCATGAAGCAAATGGTATCCTAATATTTTTCAACTAAAAATTTGGGGATCCTTTCCTTGGCCTACATCATGCTTTGAAAATTCTTGAAATATCCCCAAAGTGCAGCCCTTTGGGTCTTGTTGTCTCCAATGCTATATAGAAGATCTCTTATTTGGATTGTTACTGGTCTCTCACTAGCCCATTAAATATTACCAATACTGGGAATCTCATTCATGAAATAGAAGAATAGGCATAGCACTAGAGTCCCATACTTGAATATATTCTTCTTATCCTTCTTGATTGCAGAGATATTCTCCATCAACTGGTTCTGGAGCAATTAAGATAGGTCATAATCCTTTTTTTCTTTAACCATTTGATATGTAGCATATATTGTTGTACAGGATACTAAATTTTATCTATTGGAGTGATAGACTTCGTATCCAACAAATATAAAAGAAAATTTCACATCTAGCTAAATGATATCATTTATAGTCATAGCCCTTTTATCAAATTTGGAACTGGTTGCATCGGTGACCATTTGATTTTTCACAGATCAAGAAGTAGGCAGACCACCAGATGAGCTTAAACCAGTTACAATTTGAATCACTTCCTTCATGATCTTGAATGGCTTGTTTAACCACATGAATTCACCATGAATTCAACTCAAAACATATTAGGCCCACTCATTTTCATCGAATACCAAAAACCTAATGACCCGTGTAAAGTTCTTCTCTTTCAAGATATTAAATTTAGGTTTGATCTTGAAATCCTCTCCCAAAATATGGCTAGTATACAGATTAAACAATAGGGATCCTCCCAACTTTTCAAGATTTGCATGAATATATGCCCCAATATCTTCCACATACATCCTTTGTGGATTTGAATGGATGCTTTTTGAACTTTGGGTGGGATCAATCTGTAATATCCAACTTTTGGCAAGGGAGAATAGGATTTTTGTGAAAACTCTCCCTAGGCCAAAGGCCTAAGGCTAATTGCCAGAGGAAGTTTTGGCATCGGATTTAGGTGTGGACCCATTTACTGCATCAGATTCACTCTTCTTCACCCATGTCTTCTTTATTTGATCTCTGATTTCTTCCATAGTCATTTTTTATTTTCCTTTATTATCTTTCTACACATTCTTTTTTATGTCTACCGGACCATTCCTATTCACATTTTTGCTTCTACAGAATCTTGCAATGTGATCGGATATATTGCAATTGTAGCACACAAAATTTCTTTGTCTAGGTTTAAAATTTCCTTGATTTCCTCTTGATCTACACTGATTAGCAATATGTCCAAATTTGTTGCATGCATAACATCTAACATTCCTTCTATTGAAGGAGTTATTTATCATACTTTTGCATTCACTTGATTTGTGACCATGCTTGTTGCAATTGAAACATTGACTGGAGAAAGATGGACCATTTTGATTCATTCTATTTCTACATTGACTAGCCTTATGACCGAACTTATTGCAAACAAAACAATTACCATTGAATTTTTGAGCATTAGGTTGCCTTACCAAAAATATTTTAGCTTTGTTCTTCTAATGTTCTGACTTGGGATTGCTTTGACCAAATCCGGAGATTTCACCTTTCTCAAATCTAAGACCTCGCTTGTCATCTTCACTCTTTTGGTTTTGTAGCATCTCATCAAGTTTAGCAGAGCTAATCTTGAACTTCTCCTTGTACTCATTTGTGGTAGCAAGTTAATCTCTAAGAATGATAATCTGTCTTTCAAGGTCTTGCTCATTTTTCTTGGATTGTTGCAGTTTAAGCTTCAGCTAATCATTCTCACTTTTTAGTTTGCAACATTCATCAAATCTTTCCTTCAAGGACTGATTAAGACCTTCTTCATTATTCTTTCTTCCTTCAATATCCTTAGTCAACTTCATCACTATAGATTTCATCTCATGTTTTAGCACAACATTATCTTGTGCAAGCTTTTCACATTCTTTGTCTTCCCTTTCAAGAGACCATCATCCATGATTTGTCTATCTTTCTGCTCTAGTTGACCAAAAATTACCTTTCTCTTCTCCCTAGACTTATTCAATTTCTCCTTCAATGATTGAATTAAGTTCTCAACATCCTTAAGATTCCCTTTTATTTTCCAGACCTTAGCTTTGGTTTCATCAAGATCCTCAAGTGCAACAATAAGATAATGTTGAAGACCACTAGAATTCATTGATTCGCCTTCCTGGATCCTCTTCAATTTGTTAGACTTCTTCTGAGGAGCTAGGCTCTGGTACCAATTTTTGGAATCAAGGAACACTCAGAGGGGGGGTGAATCAGTGTTCTATAATTTTTTGCTTTATTAACTTTTTCTTTTACCCAATTAATATATTGAACCAAAATAAAGATGCAAGAACACAAGACAATCAACCACAACACCATAACACATAGATTTATACGTGGAAATCCTAGTCAAGGGAAAAACCATGGTGGGATGAGACGCACAACATGAGTATACTCGAATATGATGTTTACAATGGAATGCACATGCATTCAGGCACACTACCTAGAGCTCACTGCTCAAAACAAAGAAGGGTTACAATGCTAGGAAGGATCACTGCCTTACAAATGAGTTACAAATGATCACAACATAACTTGAACTATTAAACAACATCTACAAATGCCTCAGTATAGTTCCGGTTAAGCACAGTGTCCATTGATTTCACACTCTACCTTAAACTACTATGTTCCACAGTTCTACAATATTCTAGAGCATAAATCTTTAACTTGCGCACGTGTAACTGTACATTATCAATCATGAACATCTCTTGCATACACAGCGATATCCAAAATGATCATAACAATCAACCTTATGTATCCGCAACAAGAAATTAGGTTAGTTACATGTCACCTTCAAGAACACTTTACAAATAATGAAAAGTGTACACATTGTCGGCTGAATCCAAACCAAAATATTAATGTGGACCAAAACAATTGTCCACGCACTACCAAAACCATCAAAAACATATCTAGATCCCAAAAGTAATCACTAAAACTGATCCACATAGTCTGCATAAGGATTATCTACACAAGATTGTTGATGTGCACTGTTGAACTAAAGATCAATATACCGGTGCACCTAAATTACAATCAAATCAACACCGGAGGCTAAAATCATGGGATAAGGCTATCCAAATATGCATTAACCTTCAACCAGATCTATAACACAAGAATTTAACTTGAAATGAAATGCTACCCAAAATATTGAACTTTGTTGGATACTCTATTCTAGTTTGTCGAACTTGAATTAATCTGCATGCTGACTTCCGGTAGGATCAAATCACATACTGTGGATGGGAAAACTAACTTTGGTTTCCATAAATGAAAACACTGGATGACTTTTTTAGTATCCCTTGCCAACACAATGAACCATCTGAACAAATTCCACCGCCTTTTGAAATTTCATATCTACACAAAAATATTAGCCTGAGCCTCCTAGGACAATTAAAAAACATGTGTGTGAAAATATCATGGGGGATTCACTTGCTAGGCAATATTATATCACATGCATTCATATTGGGGGGTTTAATATCCCAAAAATGAGGGTGCAATATATTTCCTATCGGTGAAAATAGGGGGTTTTTAATTCCGTCTTTGAAAAAATACAATATTTGGTGAAGGGTAAGTGCACCAAGTTGTGGTACCAAAAAGGTGCCACTTTTTATCTTTTCATAAAAATGCGTCATTGGCATGAAAAGGTCATCCAAACCTATGGGTTGGATGCCCAAGGCAAATCCAACCCAAAGGGTTGGTATTCTCCCAAGAAAACCATTTGGCAAGCGCCAAATATGACGCTCGCCCTATTTGGCGCTCGCCAAATGCAAAATTTTGAATTTTCACATATGGCGCTCGCCAAATGTTTTGCATTGTCTAATGTGAAGGTTTTGTGAGTGTGTAGATTTTCCAATCTGGGCACAAGTTATATCCACCCCTGAAGGAGAATATATACATAAAATATAATATATCTATAGGACTTATAATGTAGATTCTAGTTTTTAGAGGATCATATAAAATTTCAGACTTAGTCAAATTTCAGTAATCAACATGTTCCTAGTAGCATTCTTTAGCTATGTATCTCACTCTCTTTATCTTCCCCAAACTCTAAACCTGTCTCTTTCCCTCTCTTGTCTCTTTCACTTCTCTATCCTTGACTCTCTCCTTCACTCTTCTCTCTCACTCTCTTATTGTTTCTCTCCCCTCCCACTCCTTTCTCTTGGTCACTACCTATCCCTTTTATCCTCTCTCTCCCCATATCTAGGGTTGTCCCTCCCTCCCTATTCACCTCACTGCCTCTCCCTCCCTATATTATTACCCACCTTTCTTTCCCCCTCAATTTTTCTCACTTATCTAATTATCCACCCTCTAGTTCTCTCCCTCCTTCTCCACCTTTCTCTCCCTTCTCCTTACCTCTATCTATTTATGCATTGTCTCCCTCTCTTCTCTCTCTCTCTCCAAACCTATCTATCTCCTCATTCTCTAGGTCTCTTACTTCCTCCATGTATACCTCTCCATCCATCTCCTCTTACTCATCTCTTTGTTCTTCTATCTCTTCTATTCTTCCTCCCTCCCCTCTCCAGGTCTCTACCTTCCTTTCTTCCTCTCTCCCTCTCTATCTCCCTATCCCACTCTCTCCTCTTCTCTCTTCCTCTCTTATTCTCAATCTTCAATGTCTAGGTCATTACCTCTCCATCCCACCCTCTCTCCCCTCTCTAGGTTTCTCCCTCCCTACCTCTCCACCTATCTACCTCTGCATATAGTTCGTGTTACCCACCTCTCTTTATCCCCCTCTATATATCTCACTCCTCTCTGGCCATCTAGGTCTCTCACCTATCTATATGCCCCCTCTATAGTTCTCTTTATCCCTCTCTACCTCTCTCTCCCTCCTCCTTAACCCTATCCCTTTATGAACTCCCTCCTTTTCTCTTCCTCACCTAACCTCTTTATCTCCTCCTTCCATAGGTCTCTCCCTCCCTCCATGTCTACCTCTACATCCATCCCCTCTTACTCCTCTCTTTGTTCTTCTATCTCTTCTCTTCTCCCTCCCTCCCCTTTCTAGGTCTCTCCTTTCATTTCTTCCCCTCTCCCTCTCTACCTCCCCATCCATACATACCCCCATATATATCTCACTCCCCCACTTTTTCATTCTCTCTTCCTCTTTTATTCTCTCTCTCTACATTCTAGGTCATCAACTCTCTCTCACCTCTCTAGGTTTATCACTTCCTTCTTCTCCACCTATCTACCTCTGCATCATGTCTCATTACTCACCTCTCTCTCCCCCCCTCTATCTATCTCATTCCTCTATCTTGTCATCTAGGTCTGTCATCTCTCTTTCCCAATATAGTTCTCTCACCTATCTATTCGTTCCCTCTCTCTTCCCCTCTATCTCCCTCCCCCTTTGCCCCTATTTATTTTTTAACTCTCTCCTCTTCTCTATTTCCCCCCACCTCTCTATCTTCTCCTTCCCTAGGTCTTGTAGTCCCTTCATGTCTACCTCTCCCTCAATCCCCTCATACTCTTCTCTCTCTTTATCCTTTCATCTCTCCTCTTATCCCTCCCTCCCATTTATAGGCATATTCATACTTTTCTTCCCCTCTCCCTCTCTATCTCTCTCCCTCCTTATCCCCATCTCTCTCTCCCTTCCCTACTAATTCTTATTCTCTATTTACCATCTATATCATCAGCTTTCCATCACACCCTCTCTACCCCTCTCTAGCTTTCTCCCTCATTCCCTCTCCACCTCTCTACATCTCCATCCATATCTCATTACCAACATCTCTCTATCCCCCTCCATCTATCTCAACCCTATCTCTCTCTCACCCTATCTAGGTCTCTCACGCCTCTCTCCCCCTCTAGGTATCTTATATCTCTATATAACCCATCTAGGTATGTGCATGAGCATGGTGGGCCATATGACCACTTAAGAAACCATTACTATCTATCTTAGGACACCATATGACCTCTTAGGACAACATATGGTGTTGTTACAAGTCATATAGTGTGCTAAGGGGTCATATAGTGTCATTACAGGCCATTTGGTGTCCTAAGGGGTCATATGGTGTTCTATGACCCCTTAGGATACCATATGATCTCTTAGAACACCATATGAGCCCTAAAGACACCATATGGTGTCGTTATGGGTCATATGGTGTTCTAAGGGGTCATATGGTTTCCTAAGGGGTCATTTGGTGTTTTATGGCCCCTAAGGACATCATATGACCCCAAATAGCACCATATGACCCCTAATGACACCATATGACCCATAACGACACCATATAGTGTCCTAAGGGGTCATATGGTGTTATATGACCCCTTATGACACCATATGGTGTCAATAGGGGTCATATGGTTTCCTAAGGGGTCATATGGTGCCCTAATGGGTCAAAGAATACCATATGACCCCTTAGGACACCATATGATCCCTAATGACACCATATGACCCCTTAGGAAACCATATGACCCCTAACAACATCATATTGTGTCTTTAGGTGTCATATGGTTTCACAAGTGGTCATGTCATGTACTAGGATGTTAAAAGGGGTCATATGTTCTCCTAGGGGGTCATAGAACACCATATGACCCCTTAGGACACCATATGGTGTCGTTAGGGGTCATATGGTGTCCTAAAGGGTGATATGGTGTCCTAAGGGGTCATATGATGTCCTTAGGGGTCATAAACACCAAATGCACCCTTAGGACACCATATGGTGTCGTTAGGGGTCATATGGTGTCCTAAGGGGTCATATGGTGTCCTAAGGGGTCATAGAACACCATATGACCCCTTAGGACACTATATATGGTGTTTTTAGGGACTATATAGTGTTGTATGGGGTCATATCATGTCCTAATGGGTCATAGAACACCATATGACCCCTTAGGACACCATTTGACCCCTAACATTCTAAGGGGTCATATGGTCTTCTATAACCCCTTGGGATACCATATGAGCCCTCAAGACATCATATGACCCCTAAATACGTCATATGGTGTCCTAAGGGGTCATATGGTGTTTTATGTCCCCTTAGGACACCATATGACCCCATATGACACCATATGACCCCTCACGACATCATATGGTGTCCTAAGGGGTCATATGGTATTATATGACCCCTTAGGACACCAAATAACCCCTTAGGAAATCATATGACCCCTTAGGACACCATATGGTGATGTTAGGGGTCATATGGTGTCGTAAGGGGTCATAGAATACCATATGACCCCTTAGGACACCATATGACATGTCCTAAGGGGTCATATGGTGTCTCAAGGGGTCATAAAACACCATATGAACCCTAAGGGCACCATATGACCCCTTAGGACACCATATGGTGTTGTTAGGGGTCATATGGTGTCCTAAGAGGTCATAGAACACCATATGACCCCTTAGAACACAATATGACCCCTAAGGACACCATGTCACCCCTAATGACACCATATCACCCCTCAGGACACCATATGGTGGTCTTAGGGGTCATATGGTGTCCTAAGGGGTCATAGAACACCTTATGGCCCCTTAGGACACCATATGACCCCTTAGGAAAGCATATGACCCCTTAGGACACCATATGGTGATGTTAGGGGATATAAGATGTCCTAAGGGGTCATAGAATACCATATGACCCCTTAGGATACCATATGGCCCTTTAGGACACCATATGACATGTCCTAAGGAGTCATATGGTGTCTCAAGGGGTCATAGAACACCATATGACCCTTAAGGACACCATATGACCCCTTAGGACACCATATGGTATCGTTAGGGGTCATATGGTGTCCTAAGGGGTCATAGAACACCATATGACCCCTTAGGACATAATATGACCCCTAACGACAACATATAACCCCCAATGACACCATATGACCCCTTAGGACACCATATGGTGGTATTAGGGGTCATATGGTGTCCTAAGGGGTCATATGGTATTCTTTGACTCATTAGGACACCATATGACCCCTTAGGACACCATATTACCCCTAACGACACCATATGGTGTCGTTAGGAATCATATGGTGTCATAAGGGGTCATATGGTGTTCTATGACCCCTTGGGATACCATATGACCCCTAAGACCACCATATGGTATCCTGTGGGGTCATATAGTGTCGTTAGGGGTCATATTGTGTCCTAAGGGGTCATATGGTGTTCTATGACCCCTTAGGACACCATATGACCCCTAACAACACCATATGGTGTCCTAAGGGGTCATATGGTGTCCTTAGGGGTCATACGGTATTCTGTGACCCTTTGAGACACCATATGACTCCTTAGGATATATCATATGGTATCCTAAGGGTTCATATGGTGTTTTAAGGGGTCATATGGTATTCTATGACCCCTTAGGACACCATATAACCCCTAACATCACCATATGGTGTTCTAAGGGATCATATGATTTCCTAAGGGATCATATGGTGTCCTAAAGAGTCATAAGTTGTTCTATGACCCCTTAGGACACCATATGATCCCTAAGACCACCATATGGTGTCCTGAGGGGTCATATGGTGTCCTTAGGGGTCATATGGTGTCACTAGGGGTCATATTATGTCCTAAGGGGTCATATGGTGTTCTATGACCCCTTAGGACACCATATGACCCCTAACGACACCATATGGTGTCCTAAGGGGTCATATGGTGCCCTTAGGGTTCATATGGTGTTCTATGACCCCTTGAGACACCATATGACCCCTTAGGACATTTCATATGGTGTCCTAAGGGCTCATATGATATTCTATGACCCCTTAGGACACCATATGACCCCTAACATCACCATATGGTGTCGTAAGGGTTCATATGATTTCCTAAGGAGTCATTTGGTGTCCTAAGGGGTCATATGGTATTTTATGACCCCTCAGGACACCATATGACCACTCATGACAACATATGGTGTCCTAAGGGGTCATATGGTATTTTATGACCCCTCAGGACACCATATGACCACTCATGACAACATATGGTGTCCTAAGGGGTCATATGGTGTTCTCTAACCCCTTGGGACACCATATGAGCCCTCAAGACACCATATGACCCCTAAAAACACCATATGGTATCTTAAGGGGTCATATGGTGTTCTATGTCTCTTTAGGACACCATATGACCCCATACGACACCATATGACCCCTCACGACACTATATGGTGTCCTAAGGGGTCCTAGATGACCACATGACTCTTTAGGACACCATATGACCCCTAACAACATCGGATGACCCCTTAGGACACCATATGGTGTCATTTGGGTTCATATGGTATCATAAGGGGTTATAGAACACCATATGACCCCTTAGGACACCATATAACCCCTAACAACACCATATGACCCCTTAGGACACCATATAGTGTCCTTAGGGGTCATATGGTGTCCTAAGGGGTCAGATGGTGTGCTAAGGGGTCATAGAACACCATATAACCCCTTAGGACACCATATAATCCATTAAGACACCATATGACCCCTAATGACACCTTAGGGGTCATATGGTGTCCTAATGGGTCATAAAATACCATATGACCCCTTAGGACACCATATGACCCCTAACGACACCATATGACATGTCCTAAGGGGTCATATGGTGTCTTAAGTGGTCATAGAACACCATATGACCCCTAAGGACACAATATGACCCCTAAGGACACCATATGACCCCTTAGGACACCATATGGTGTTGTTAGGAGTCATATGGTATCCTAAGGGGTCATAAAACACCATATGACCCCTTAGGATACTGTATGGTGGTCTTAGGGGTTATATGGTATCCTAAGGGGTCATAGAACACCATATGGCCCCTTATGACACCATATGTCCCCTTAGGACACCATATGACCCCTAACAACACTATATGGTGTCGTTAGGGGTTATATGGTCTCCTAAGGGGTCATATGGCATCCTAATGGGTCATATAATACCATATGACCCCTTAGGACACCATATGACCCCTAACAACACCATATGGTGTCTTAAGGGGTCATATGGTGTCTTGAGGGGTTATATGGTGTTCTATGACCCCCTAGGACACCATATGACCCCTTTTAACATCCTAGTACATTACATGAGCACTTGTGACACCATATGACCCCTCAAGACACAATATGGTGTCATTAGAGGTCATATGGTGTCCTAAGGGGTCATATGGTGTCGTTAGAGATCATATAGTGTCCTAAGGGGTTATATGGTATTTCTCTGACCTATTAGGACATGATATGACACCATATGACCCCTAACGACACCATAAGGTGTCGTTAGGGGTCATATGGTGTCCTAAGGGGTCATATGGTGTCGTTAGGGGTCATATGGTATTCTATAACCCCTTAGGACACCATATGACCCCTAACGACACCATATGATATCCTAAGGGTTCATCTAATGTTGTTAGGGGTCATATGGTGTTTTATGACCCCTTAGGACACCATATGGTATTTTTAGGGGTCATATGGTGTTCTGAGGGCTCATATGGTGTCCCAAGGGGTCATAGAACATCATATAACCCCTTAGGACACCATATGTTGTCATTAGGGGTCATATGGTGTCCTAAGGGGTCATAGAACATCATATGACCCCTTAGGACACCATATAGAGTCATTAGGGATTATATGGTGTTGTATGGGGTCATATGGTGTCCTAAGGGGTCATAGAACACCATATAACCCCTTAGGACACCATATGACCCCTTAGGAAATCATATGACCCCTTAGGACACCATATGGTGATGTTAGGGGTCATAGGACACCATCTAACCCCGTAGGACACCATTTGGTGTTATTAGGGGTCATATGGTGTCCTGTGGGATTATAGAACACCATATGACCCCATAGGACACCATATAACCTCTAGCGACACCATATGACCCCTTAGGACACCATATGGTGTCATTAGGGGTCATATGGTGTCCTAAGGGGTCATAGAATACCATATGACCCCTTAGAACATCATATGACCCCTTAGGAAACCATATGACCCCTTTGGACACCATATGATTTTGTTAGGGGTCATATGGTGTTCTAAGGGATCATAGAACACCATATGACCCTTTAGGATACCATATGGTGTCATTAGGGGTCATATGGTGTCCTAAGGGGTCATAGAAGACCATATTTCCCATTAGGACACCATATGACCCCTTATAATACCATATGGTTTCCTTACCTATCATATGGTGTCCTAAGGAATCATAGAATACCGTATGACACCATATGACCCCTAACAACACCATATAACCCCTTAGGAGACCATATGACCCTTAACGATACCATATGACCCCTTAGGACATGATACGGTGTTGTTAGGGGTCATATGGTGTCCTAAGGGGTCATATGGTATCATAAGGGGTCATATGGTGTCCTGAGTATCAATACGACCACTACCCACAACCCTATCTACCCTAAACAATGTTCCATCAATCTTGTACCCCATACCATAAACCTTATATCCTACAACCTATTATCTAAATCCTATATAGGGGAGGGAGAAAAAAGAGGGGAGAGGGAAGAATAAAGAGAAAGAGAGATCTACGAAGAAAGGGAGAGGTGGGTAGGGAGTGGCTGAGAGACCTAGAGAGGGAAGAGTAGATAGGTGAGGGAGAGAGAATAAAATAAGAGAGATAAGTGCACAAAGAAAGAAAGAGGGGTAAGGAGGTGGAAATAAAATAATTAGAGTAGAGAGATATAGAGGTGAGAGATCTAGAGCCTAGGAATAGAGAGGTGAGAGAGCTAGGGTGGAAAGATAGAGGTGAAGGAGACACAGGGGAATTACGAGACAAAGAGGGAGATGTGGAAATGTAAAGATGGAGGGAAGGAGAAAAATCAGTATGGAAAGAGAGGTTAGGAGGGAGAGGTACTCATTAAGAGAACACAGAGAGACTGGAGAGAAACATTAAGAAGAGGAGAGATGGAGGGAGGGAAGGATAGATATGGAGATAAGGAGGGAAGGTAAGAGAGAGAGGGAGAGAGTGTAGGAGAGACCTAGAGAGGGGAGAGAGAAAAAATAGAGATAAGAAAGGGGGAGTAATAGATCTAGATTTTTTTGTAGATAAAGAGGTTATGAGAGAGATAAGAGAAGGAGAGAGTTCATAAAGGGAGATGCGTAAGGGGTGATGGAGAGAGAGAGGTGGGGAGGAATGGAGAGAACTAGAGAGGGGATAAATAGAGAGATGAGATATGTAGAGCATGAGAGAGAGATTAAATACCTAGATGGGAGAGATAGAGGAGAGATAGATAGAGGGGCTTAAAGATAGGTGCCTAATGACACATTAATGGATGAGTATAGAGGTGGAGAGGGAATGAGGGAGAAACCTAGAAATTTAAGAGAGGGAGGTAGAGAGAGTGGGAGGGAGAGGTGACAACCTAGACAATGGAGAGAGGGATAGATAGAATAGAAAAGAGATGACTAAGAGGGGATGGATGGAGAGGTAGACATGGAGGGTTTCAAAGACCTAAGGAATGAGGAGATAGATAGGTTTGGAGAGAGAGAATAGAGGGAGATAGTTCATAAATGGATAGGGGTAAGGGATAGGGAGAGAAATATGAAGATGGGGGGAGAGAACTAGAGGGTGGACAATTAATTAGGTGAGATACCTGGAGGGGGGAGAGAGGTGGGTAATAATATAGGGAGGGAGAGGTAGTGAGATGAATAGAGAGGGAGGAAGAGACCTAGATATGGGGAGAGAGAAGATAGAAGGGATAGGTAGTGACCAAGAGAATGAAGAGGGAGGGGAGTGAAATAATAAAAGAATGAGAGAGAAGAGAGAGGGAGGGAGTCAAGGATAGATATGGGGTTAAGGAAGGAATGAAAGGTAGAGAAGTTGGGTTTACCTAGAGAGGGGAGAGATAAGTGAGAGAGACAAGAGAGGGATAGAGATAGGTCTAGAGTTTGGGGACGATAAAGAGAGTGAGATACATAGCTGAAGAATTCTAATAGGAGCATGTTGATTACTGAAATTTGACTAAGTCTAAAATTTAATAAGATCTTCTTAAAACTAGAATCTACATTATAAGTCCTATAGAGCTGATACCACTCTCAAACATCCTGCCAATATATACATGAAATATAACTTAAAGTATAAGAAAGAAAAAAGACATATCCAAATGTAACTTATACTTAAATGTTATATTTCATGTATATATTCTCCTTTGAAGGTGGATATAAATTGTCCCCAGATTGGAAAATCTACACACTCACAAAACATTCACTTTGGACAATGCAAAACATTTGGCGCACGCCAATTTTGGCACTCGCCAAATGCAAAAAATTGACTTTTCACATTTGGCGAGCAGCAAATGTGAAAATTCAAAATTTTGTATTTTGGTGAGCGCCATATTTAGTGCTCGCCAAATGGTTTGGATTGGAAACCACCAACCCTTTGGGTTGGATTGTACTTGGGCATCCAACCCAAAGGGTTGCACGACCATTTCAGGCCTGAGACATGTTTTTATAAGAAGATTAAAAAATTTCGCATATTTTTGGTCGTGCTCTCCATCAGGTTTGTACGTGTTTCAAAGAAACTAAAAAAAACATCATAGCAACCTCAATCTCTCTCTTAGCTATCCAAGCATGTAATTTTTTTTGTATTTTGATTTCATTAAGGCTTTCATCCATAATTTCTTTTGTTAGTCTGTCCATTTTTTGTCAAAAACCAACATGCACTGTTTTGGGTATAGTTTTTTACACATTCATCGGATTTTGAAGAAACTTATATTTTTTAAAACTAGACTCCATTCTACACAATTTTTTTTTAAAAAAAATTGATTTTTGATTAGTTATCAAAGATTTTAGGGGGAGCATGCTCAAATTTCTATTTTTCAGGATGTGTCCACTTCGAAAATTAGTAAAAAATCATATACTCGTTAAAAAATTAGCTGAAAAATCTGGCATAAACTACAAGGTGTTAGCTAATTTCTCACTGAAGCGATTTTAAAAATTCAAAAACTAAGTTAACATTTTAGGGGGGCCAAAATAGACTCTATGTTATGTTTTTTGCATAAAAACAGGACCACTTTTTGTGGCCCCCCTTTTTGAAGCCCTTAATCTCCACCATTTTCAAAAAAAATTAGTAGTTTAGAAAGTAGACTCGAAGCACTCTGACTCTCGTTCTTGTTGCATCTTCAAATTTGGAGTGTAACTATCTTCAATTTATTGTTGACATTCAGACTTTGTTGATTTCAGAAAAAAAAAAAAAAAAAAAAGTGGCATTTTAAGACCCCCTTTTGGTACCACAACTTGGTGCACACACCCTGAAAAGAGGGGGGCTTTTAATTTGGGTTGTGTATTGGGAAGGGGTGACAAAAAAGGGTTTTAGGGCAATATTTTTTGAAAATAGGGGGATTCTTTAGTATGTCATGAATGCACGTGCTATAACCCAAGTTCGCTAAGTGAAGCCCCAATGGAAAATATCTCTCATTCAACCCATCAAGGATGTTCCTATTTATACTAATATTATTAGGGAACAATGTCTCAAATGCCCGGGAAGAAATAACAAGGACCCCCAAACCGTTCATGTCATTAGACAGCTTGTTGATATCATGTTAGGAAATCTAGTAGTTCCCAAATATTCAGACCCAGGCAGTCCTGTGGTGGATGTAAACATCAATGGGACTCTTATTAAAAACACATTGATATATCTTGGAGCAGCAATGAACATCATGACTAAGGAGACAATGATCGACCTACAACTAGTCAACATCAAGTCAACACTGACAATGCTATAATTGGCAGATTGATCCACTATTGAAATAGGAATCATTAAAATTTTACTGATAATAATACATTCATGAGAGTACCCTATTGACTTTGTGGTCTTACAACCTAAGGCTAGATTGGGCGAGTACCCATTGATTCTTGGTAGGCCATTGTTGGCCACTACTAACACATTTATTGGTTGCAGGTTTAGAAATATGATAATCTCTAATGGAGATGTGACCAAAAAATCGGTCCTCTATCCTCCAGATCAACCTTATTCTAATTTAGAACAATCCATTTGGCCTACCCTAGAGGAAGAAGAACAATACTCCTTATAGAATTCCATGACAATAGAAAGGACCCCTATGTTGGAAGTACATGACAAGGAAGTTGTTCTTTCTCAAACCATTAAAATTCTTATATTATGCACCACAGCAAGAGGATTTTCTATCATGTTTAACTTGTCTACTCCATAGCTTGATAGCTAGAGAAGATACATTTCTTTCACATATGTTTTATGATGTTCTACCTCATGTTGCAGTCTTAATATTTTAGGATTGGACATTGCCTCAATCATGACAATTGTTATTCCCTTAGAAGTATCTCCCAATAAGACACTTAAAATTAGCAATGAATTGCCAATGATATAGTTGCTAGCTTATTGCAAATGTTGCAATCCCATAATTCAACATTTGCATGGGATTATCATGATATGAAGGGCATTGATCCAAGATTATGCATGCATAGAATATATATTAATAAAGGCTATAGACTATTGAGGCAACCATAGAGGTGAATGAATCGAATACTCAAAGACATAATGAAGCTTTAACTATAGAAGCTCCTTGATGTAGGATTTATATACCCTATATTATATAATGAATGGGTATTACCCTTGGTAATTATGCCAAAGAAAGGAGCCAAGTGGCGAGTATGTGTATACTATAGGGATTTGAATAAAGCCACAATAAAATACCACCTTTACATGGCCCTTTATTCATCATCTTAAATTCATTAACTGGAAAAAGGTATTTATACTTTCTAGATGGATTCAGTGGACACAATCAGATCAAAATAGCCCCTAAAGATTAAGACAAGGCCACCTTCACATGTCCATGGGGGACATATGCCATATAGTGCTTCCATTTGAACTATATAATGCATCAGCTACATTTAGGGAGTTGCCTTCAGCATCTTCTTAAAAATTGCTTATGATACCATGGAGATCTATATGGATGACTTAACAACCTATGGTAACAATTATGAGGAAGCATTAGAAAATATGAAGAAGGTGCTTTAGAAATGTCAAGATAACAACATCTCTCTCAACCATGAAAAGTGTTTTATGATGATAGAAGAGGGAGTTGTTCTTGAACATTTTGTCTCACGCAATGGAATCCAAGTTGATCCCATAAAAACTGCAATAATCTTAGAGCTTCTAGTGCCATAAAAACAAAGAGGTTTAAGGAGCTTCCTTTACCATGCTATATACTATAGATGCTTCATTAAGGACTTTAGTAAAATTGTTGCAACTCTACTCACATTGCTTACAAAAGAGGTAGAGTTTGAGTGGACTACAAGCTACCAACAAGCCTTTGAATTACTTTAGCCTACTCTAATGAAAGCACCCATACTCAGAGGACCTAAATGGACTCTTCATTTTCATATACTCATAGATGCACCTGACTTTGTAGCTGAAGAAATCCAAGGTCAAAAGGAAGGTAATATTTAATATAAAATTTACTATATTAGAAAGAATTTTCAAGGTGTTGAGATCAATTATACAATTATAGAGAAAGAGGTTCTTGCTATCATTTATGCCATAAATGAATTTAGAATTTATATCACTAAATACCTTATTTTCATTCATACTGATCATGCAAAAATAGGTTATTTGATGAACAATTAGTGGTAAGTGGATGGCTTGTTATATGACTACTCTTATTACAAGATTTTGGCATTGCCATTGTTGACAAGCCTGGTAAGGATAATGTGGTAGCATATTTTTTTCCATATTGACAACCTGAACAGATGATCTAGTGGTGGATGACTCTTTTTGAGATGAACGTCTCTTTTTCTTGTCAGTTGTACCCCATGGTATGTTTATATTGATAACTATTCAGTTGCATGTCAAACACCTCTACATATATCACTCATGGAGAAAAAGCAATTGGTCTACTACAACTCTTCCTATTCTTGGATAGTTGGGTACTTATTTTATACTGGACTTGACAATGTCATACATAGAAGCCTTAGAGAGGATGAGACATTTGTTGTTCTTCAATCTTGTCATGATGAACCATGTGGAGGCCATTTTTCAACCAAAAGGATAGTTATCAATATTCTTAGTGTAGGCTATTATTGGCTTACTATACATAGATATGTTGTCCAACATAGAAGGAGATGTGATCATTGTCAAAGGATGGGTAGACCCAAAAGAATTGATGAGATGCCACTTCAATCTTGGCTAGCATCAGAGATTACTTTAGTGGCGAATACTCGCCAATGGCAATTTTTTCGCGTCGGCGACCTGGGAAATGGCGAATATTTTGTACCGACTGAGGGTGGCCATTTCGCCAGAACATTATCAATTTCTATCAACTTTGCAGCCCGATTTCCATATGTTTTATGTAATTAAATGTTTCTATGCGAGGATTTCTCCAATACAATATATGGCGGACACACAGTAAATTCATTTTTTTCGCCTACACTCTCTGAGGTTGCCTTAATAGACGACCATAATTAGCCTATAGGCATGTGAATATTTGTTAGCTAGGAGGACCAAATTCGCCTGGAATTTTGTCGACGCATGTCTCCATTCACCCCAACTTTCGCCAACTATATTGTATTTGCCAATTATTTGGATGACCTATAATCGCCTCGAAAATTACATAAGTTGTGTTATAGTTACACGAGATTCGCTAAATATTTGTATACCATATAAAATTCCCACGGAATTTGCCATATAAGGATTGGTATAAATACATACAAAGATCAGATCTATCTCTACACAATATGGTGGGTTCTAGGCCCTGAATTTTGATCAATAGCAAAGTTTCAGACTAAGGAAAATCATTGTTGTTGACTGCATTGGTGACTGCTAGTGACCTAAATGTGAGCGATCATACTTTTGAACTGTTATAATGTTATTCTGAATTTATCTATATTTGTTTGCACTGTTGAGTTCATTTTTATTCAGTGGTGACCCATCAGTGCCAACTAGTCAACCAGGACATTCAAACCTCAGACATCTAGATTGTAGGTCATAGGGCCAATGAAACATATATTATACTTTATAGTCTATTATTGCTTCTTCAAAAAATTGATATTTTTTTGGCAGCCTTTATTTTGTTGGAGATGTCGAACGAGAAGAAGGTTAGGAAACTTGAATGTGGGGAAGGCCATGAGAGGCCAACAAAAAGAAAAACGTTGTCTTCGTACTTTGGCTTTGGAAAATATTAGTACAAGTACAAAATTCGCAACCTACACTGTATGTTGAAGATGATGGTGAACCTGATATCTCAGATCAGGATGATCTTGAAGAAGATTATCTGGTAGATGCACAAGTTAGCTAGAAAGATATAATCAACTTGGGTGATAATGTCATTGATGATAATGCACGGAAGGGGAAAAGAAGAGCTAGATCAAAACAGGATAAACCACAATCCAAAAAGGATTGGGAGTGGGATATGTCAGTGAGGAATTTTTAAATTACTTGCACATCAAAGTATCTATTCATTGAACCAGTGGAGAATCCAATTGAAGGCGAGCCTCCAATAGAATGTAGGCGTAAGATTTGCACTTGGAAACATAACAAGGAAATTAGGTTGCAGCTAAAATTTGACACCATAGAAAAGCATATGGGTCAAGTTTATGAAAAACAAATGATAGATAGGTCAAAAAATTGGTGATAAGATGGAAACAAAAGGAGGAATGTAAGCATGTGAGGAATGTCGAAGAGTATTATTTTTATGAGAAAATACAGACAAAGCCTGCTGAAGTTAAAGGTTCTATTGAAGCTAGTTTTGGAAAAGCAATGCAAATAGAACAACTAGGAAAAGTTGTTGAATTAAGCGTTGTTTTTTATATTTTGAGCGGAGGTCGTGCTATGACAAATTTCCCATCAATTAGTGGTTTACTACACTTTTTGAAAGTTCCTAACTATCCTAATAGACATTGGTCAGTAAACAGTGGATGGGAATGGGCAAGTTGTCTTGCTGAGGTTGAAAAAGAAGATGTAAAGGAAAAAATAAGAGAGTCAAACTTTATTGCATTTTCTTTAGACAAAGTTATGGCAGTAGACAATACTTCATGGGTATGCATGCATGTTTATACTATAGATAATCATACCCGCCAACCTCATCTACTATCTATTGTTAAAATGAAGGAGAGTGCGACAACAAAAAATTTATTTCAACTAGTAAAGAGAAGTTTAATTGAATATGAAGGTATGGATGACATGACAATGGCCAAAAAATTGGTTTGTGTTGGAGTAGATGCAGCTTCAATAATGCAAGGTCACAAGAATAGTGTTTGTATAAATATTGAAACTTCATTTGCACTGTACATTTCAACAATTCACTGCATGGCTCACAGAATGAATCTATCTTTTGGAATTGTGAGCAAGTTTGCTTCAGTAAAAAAAATTGAAATTTTAATCAGAGAGCTCTACTCACACTTATGTCAAAGTCCCAAGCAATTTATGGAATTTAAACACTTTGCTGATGGAATAACTAATGGGAACAAGCTTCTCAAGGATAATGATACCAAATGGATCACTTTGGATGGTCTAGCGCATCGAGTTTTTTCAGAATATCCATCTTTGATTGGACTATTTCACACAACTCACGACGAATCAGATCAACTGAAATTTCCTAACCTTCTTCGAAGGTTAAGTAATCTAGAGACACTCTTAACTTTAGCAACTCTTCTGCCCATGTTAGAGGAAAAGAGGAATGTTATGAAGGCTACCCAAAAAAGAGCTCTATATATTCTAGAATATTCTACACTGCGTAAGATGACATGCATGACCCTTGACAATCTCTATCGAAATCAACCAACACTAACTGATGAAAAATTTGTTAAGTGGCGCACACTCACAGATTTGAACAATCCTGATAACTTTTTACAAATCAGTGCAAACGGGGAGGTATGTGCCAATGTACAGGGAGTTGAGATACCAATGCACTTCTATACCACGATCGACCCTGAGGAACTAGGAAAGTGCCCCAGGAAGCAACTAGCAAGAGTTACAAGGGAAGATTTTGACAAGATTGTTGAGACTGTAACTACTTTTGTGAAGAAAATTGTGTATGATCTTTCCTCACAAATTAGAAGTAGATTCTCTCTTGACAACCTACTCGAAGCCGTGTCTATTGTGTTTCCTCATTATTGGAGCCTCAACAGTGCAACTGATTTTCGAAGTAAGCTACTGACTTTGATAAAACAATTTTGCATATCCAGAGAATTGAATGGAGTAACTATAAATGGAATATTAGACAAAACTTGTCTTCGAGAGAAATCATCTCATTTTGCATACACTATGAGAGAACAATATGGCAAAATGGAGAACCCCCGCAAAGAGGGATCAGTAACAAGGCTTTGGAAATATATAGCTGAGAATGCAGCGTTGTGTGATTCAATACCAGAACATTTGAAGCTTGCTGATTTATGTCTTACCATGATATTGGGTTCACTGGAATATGAGAGAGTTTTTAGTGCTTTGGGGTTCCTAAAATCAAGCTAAGAAACAAACTAGACAAAAATTTGGAAAATTGCTTGAGGCTCTATACATCTAGGTATGATGTCCACACTTTTCCTTACGATAGGGCACTGCAAACCTGGAGGTCCAAATATGAAAGAAGAGGTTTGGGCAACACTTCAAACCAAAGTGCCAGTGGAACTATTGACTCATGTACTGGACCTACTAGTAGCATTGAGATGTAGTTCAACGAAGGTATGCAGACTTAGAGTGAAGAAACCACAGACAAGAATCAAGAAAGCTCTGAATTTTATGAGGATGAATGGAAACTGTAAGAGATTGGTATTTATTAATCTTATTAATGTATCTCATCATTCATATTACAAAAGCATATTACTTTTTACAATTAGAATTTAATATTGACTTGTAATTGTATTTTTCAACTTTCTATTTCCAAATTTAAAATAGCATAATAAAAGACCATAATGTGTTTATTGACACAGAGATGTTTATTGTTTATTTAGACATGTTTGAGAACTTAGATTTTCATTAATTCTTTCAAAATATAGTCATATGATACAATTCATTCAATAGTAATACACCAATCTGTGTGATTCTCCATGCAAAAGTCAATACAAAGTTTTAGAACCCTTTACAAATGACCTTGAATTCCCTTTTATAGAAACAAGGGAGCAACAACAGCTTCAGGTCGAATTGCAACATGTGAAGACTCAACATCAAAATCACAAACTCAGCACAAATTTACATGGCCATCACAAGCTGAATTAGCAATTTAATAACTACTACATGTCTAATGTCTCCTGTTCAAAAAATAGAGTTCAAAATTAAATATTAATTCATGCCATGACAAATTAAATATAGATAATAGCAGTGCCCAAAACCTAGTAATCATAAATAGAGAAATGCAGAAATGTTAAAGCTCGGGAGAATTTGAGAATACAAATTTACAGGCTAAAGTTTTGCACTATGCATCATAGATTCATAGGCTAGATTAGCAATTTAGCAATAGCGAGTGTTGGTTTTTCCTATTCATAAAACGAATTTATTTCAATTGATGCCAAATTCCAAACAGATAAAAACATAAAACCTTGAAATTAAGAGTAAAAGAAGAAAACTGTGCAATACATACTATGATTCTTAAGATTTTTGTGCTAGTTTTTGTAGGGTGCTCCACTCTTCGTCTAATGGAAGGTCAATATTTTGTAAACTATGGAAAGTCAACTGCAACTTTGTCAACATTCCATATTTAGAAGAGTGACTTGACATCATTGTTTCACCCAATATCAAATTCAGAGTTGTAAATGGTTGGATGAATTCCAAAAAGCTTTGGGGAGTTGTGTCCTTAGGAAGCAAGTCTAAATCAGACTTCATTTTTATCTCCATGCTTTTTTTGTAAGCTTCTTTTCCAATGAATTTATTTGATGGGTCAACGGTCTTAGGCAAACCAAGTTTAATCAAATTAGTTTTCTTTTCTTGTAGCTTCAATATCTTTTTGCCACATTTATCCATAACTTCTGATGTTTCCCTTAGTTTTTGGCATTTTTGAATGATAGATGATGTATTAATTGTGGCATCAATGCAACTCTTAATTCCCTTGGATGCCAAGTAGTTGTCACTGGTATTGTAGACTACTTGCAGAATTTGTTTTACCATATCCTCTTTTGAATAAACATGTATGCTCTTCTCAAAGTGCCCTTTGATTTTCATATAAATTACTCTCAGACTTTCATTCAATTCAAACCATTCACACAACTTGTCACTCCTCTGCATTATTTGCTGCCAAATGTTTTCTTGTATATAATTCTTTCTATTTTTCATATTATCTTTCAATCTATCCTCCAAAGTTTTAATTTTTTCATTTGCATTGTGCAGGTCTTCTTTCATTTGTGCACATTTCTTTCTTTCTTCCTCTACTTCCTCTTGCAAATGTTTTTCTTTTTCCTTCTCATGATCCAATAGGTCCTGTGTTTTTCTTGTTTCGGCAGCAGCAGACTCATAACCTTTGAATAATTTTTGAAAACTGGCTCTTTCCTCATCAATTTTTTTACTGCTTTTAGCCAGTTTTTCTCTCATATCCTTCAATTTTGAATCCATCTTCTCCTGCTCTGAAATTTCTACTGTAGAGCCTGAATTTTTTATCCTTTTCTATAAATCATTGCACTTGTTATCCGTTGCTTTCCTCTTTGATTTTTTTTGTTTGCCAGGTCTGCCTATAACTTTTCTATTTGTTTCTCCAGTTTATTTTTTTCTCTCTCCGTCTTTAGCAGTGAAGTGTAGACCACTTCATTAGTCCTTTTTGACACACTAATTTTGTCCACATTATGTACTTTGGAAAAATCCATTTGGAGGGTGCTAACTTGAAATTCAGAGGGATCTATCTGACTATGTGGTGGATTTTTATCTTTAGTTGGGGGCATAACAACCATGAACTCCATCATATCTTTGTGTGGGTCATATGTTGGAAATGCCTTGTTCCTTGCAGGTTGTTCGTCTAAAACTTCAATCAGGGCAACCCTATGAAATGCTCTCTTTTTTTCTTTATTTGCATTTGTTGTGTGTTCAAATTTTTCTTAGTAATCACGAAATTAAAAATCTAGCCTTCCTGAAGCAATTGAATTTTTGAAAGGTGACATAGGAATAACAAAGGCTCCAGTTCCACTTGTGCCTGTGATTTTAACTAATGCATTACTAGGATTACCAACAACCTTTCCTGATCCTGTCCCACTGACACTTTCATGTGTAGTTTTCATAATCTTTTGAGGTGTGTGATCTAAAGCTGCAAATGATTGATTTGTAGTGTCAATGGCACTTGATATAGGATTCTCAATAGTATGAGATTGAGTATCTACCACTAGTGGCCTCTTGCGAGAGATATTTTGTTGTATCCCTTGTCCAACACCAAGACAACTAGTATCAGTAGTAGTACCCATGCCAACCCCACCAATCACAGTGACACTTGACTGAACAATAATAGGAATACTATCCCCAGATTCCCCACCACTGGAAATGGCACTTGATTCACCACCAATGGGAATACCATGATGTGGTGGTGGTTGTGGATTTGAACCTGAAACAAATGTAGGTGGACCCTGAGGGTAATCACTAGTACCTTTCTGTGATGAATTTGAAGAATCAAGTCCAATGACTGGTTTAACAGGATCTTTTGATTTTGAATCTGATGAAAGTTGTACCTCAAGTGGATACCAAATGCCTTCTCCTCTGGGACCTAGACCACCACCTTTAAAACCCATTTTTTCCACAATGTTTTCCCCTTTGCTATATTTTTCTTTCATGGACTCATTGACTCCACCTAATATTTTAGGGACTATAGTAGTTGTTGGAGTGGGCTCAACCTCATACTCATCATCATCATCACTCTTGTAATGTGTTGTTGTGGGATGCTCCATATTCCACAATTCACTAAACTCTTCATCCTCGTCGATGGACTCAAATTCTGCACTGGTCTTTGGTTCACTGAGATTCTTCCTGATAGTCCAAAAATCATTTATTTTGGTCCGAGTCCAATAATTGTCTTTACATTCTTGCAGAATTGTTTTGGGAATAGATTTGTTAGATGGATTAGCAGATTTTTGGTAGAAATTGTAGGACCTCTTATTTTGGATGCCCTCCTCTGTTTTTCTCTGTGTGTGCAATGCCATAATTTCTAATGACATTTCAACTGTTGAAATGTTATTCTCAATGGCAATTTTCTCCATCTCTTTTTTTACCTCATCCCAGGAGTCCATATTTCTAAGATTTTCTAGCAAAGGTTTACTTTCATGTTGACACAACGCTAAAGAGTTCCCATTTTTCTTAAGCCTTTCTTGAACTAAACTGATTGGATCATACTGCCAGAGACCCTCATCACCAAAGCTAAAAACTGTCAAAAAATCATGTGCCACATTGAATGTTTTTCTCTCAAATGTGAACCCTCCACATGAGAAAGGCAAGGAAGGAAATATGCTATTCTTTTGATAACCATGGAAGTGCCTATCTGTGCTATCCAATTGTCATGCATATTCCAATGCAAATACCCTCTCTGTCACATGTATTGGAAGTCTATATGGTTTTACTGCTGATCCGTAAAACCTTAACACGGTGAATTCTTCCATGAAGAACCAGTCAGCCAATTGTATTTGACTTCCGAGTTGAATGCAATCTCTACAAGACACGGGCAATCTAGGCATTGGAGTGCTTGTAATTTCATTATACATTGGTGCCAAAAAGAAGTCTACAAAATGGTTGTAGTTCTTACTGTTATCATGCATCCTTATCTTTGATGTCCATTCATATATTGCACACTCTATTCTGTTCTGAGTCTTCTCATCAATCTTATAGTTCACAATTTGAAGATTGTTGGTCTCGAATATTGCACGATACTTGGATAGAAGGAGATAGCACAAGTAGGATGAGAACCTAAATGTCTTACAGGAACCTTTTTTATCATTAGTAATTGTTTTTACATGGATTGAACAATGTGCTCAATAAAATTATATCTTACTGGCTGACCTACACAATGGATCCTAAAAATCATTTCAAGAAGGCTTGCACCCACTTCCCTATCATTTTCCAATCCCAAGCAAAACAACAGCAAGGAAATAGTATCCCCAACACATGGAATAAAAATGTTAGAATCATAAGAGGGCTATGATTCTGATCCAACTGAGTACCACGATTTATTAGAGATTTGATAAATGAATCTCTGTGTCTTGGATCAAGACTCTCATAATTCTCTGCCAGCTTTCTTAGGTCAATTTGGACGTTTGAGTTTTGTTCTTCAAACCCTAGGTTCAACAAACGAGCAAATTCTCCCACGTTTATGGATAGAATTTCCTCTTTTGTATTTTTATTGACAATTGCTTTTTTATCTTCATCACAATTTTCGGTGCAGAGCATGACAAAATCAGGGCAAGGGAGTACTTCAGGTAACACCATGCTTCCCACTCCAGCATCCCACGATGCGATTTTATTTGTTCTGAGTTTTAACATTGTGTTGAAAACAGTAAATTTTGCCCTGGATGGATCTGCCACCTTATTAGATAATGCATATCTAATATCTATGATACGCTTTTCACCATGGATGGAAGGGTCTTAAATATCATGGTATTCATCAGTGAAACCTGGTGTTTTAACCAGTTCGGTTAGGTACATTTTTTTTCACTTGGCTTCATGTTGAACTACTGCTTCCCGTTTTCCACATCACTGTTATTGTTAATAATTCAAAATAATGCTAGATACAAACCTAAAAATTATAACCCTCAAATTGGACCACAAGATTAAAAAAATTAAAAAAGGCGGGATGTGTTCTAGATTTTACCCGAAATTTCTATTTCACTAGATTGGCACAAACATTCTCTATTGTAACTTGCATTCCTCAATCTAGTGGTTGTTTTAGAATCTCCCTCGATTTACTAATTTTTCCATGAAATGAAATACGATTATGATTTATATGTCACTTATTTTGAAAACTCTGAAAAGTACAAAAGTAATACTTAGGGAAAAATATCTAGAGTCATGTTGTAATTTTATTAAATATTATTAATATCTATTCGCCGCCGAAGGACAAAACATTCAATACTTCAGTCTAAATTCTGAGGACATTAAATGTAAAACGTTCAATTTTGAGCGAAGTTCTCACAAATCTGTTCACTTCCCACATTCGGGCTGAAATCCACCCTAAGTCGTTGATCTTTGCTCATCCAACGGATGATGGTACCTGTTGTCAGATGTCGTGGGTCCCATGACTTCTACCATTTTTCAGGAACGTCACCACACTCTAGTCACTTTTCGGGGCTGTTTTTTAAGTCGGTTTAATCATTTTAAACTTCTGCCCAAAAAGGAGCTTTATAGAAATAATTATATTTAATTAAATTTAAAATGTTCAATTCTGGGCGAAGTTCTCACAAATGTGTTCACTTCCCACATTCGGGCCAAAATCCACCCAAAGCCATTGATCTTTTCTCATCCAACAGACGATGGTACCTATTGTCAGATGTCATGGGTCCCATGACTTCTGCCATTTTTTGGGCACGTCACCACACTCGAGGCACTTTTCGGGAGTCGAGACTGTTTTTTAAGTTTGTTTAATCATTTTAAACTTCCACCCGAAAAAGAGCTTTATAGACTTAGTTATATTAAATTAAATTTAAAACGTTCAATTTCGGGCGAAGTTCTCACAAATGTGTTCACTTCCCACATTCGGGCCGAAATCCACCCTAAGCCGTTGATCTTTGCTCATCCAATGAATGATGGTACATGTTGTCAAATGTTGTGGCTCCCACGACTTCTGCCATTTTTTGGGCACGTCACCATACTCGTGTCACTTTTTGAGACTCTTTTTTAAGTTTTGTTTAATCATTTTAAACTTCCACCCGAAAAAGAGCTTTATAGACTTAATTATATTTATTTAAATTTAAAACATTCAATTAAGGGCGAAGTTCTCACAAATGTGTTCACTTCCCACATTCGAGCCGAAATCCACCCTAAGTCGTTGATCTTTGCTCATCCAATGAACGATGGTACCTGTTGTCAGATGTCGTGGGTCCCATAATAAGAGACATTTAAAGATGTGCAATAATTTGAGATTAGTATTAAATACAATGTTAATATTATTTGTAAAAATATGAAATTCAAAAATAGTATAGAACATGAAACTTAGTTTCTATAATAAAAAAAATAACTAAATAAAAATGTAAATTTTGATATACAATTTGAAAGGTAAAAGTTTAATATAAAAAAGAAAACATTCAATATTAAATCTAAAATATTAATTTAAAGTTTAACAAAATTCTTTAAAAATATGTTTACGATATATAATTTTAAAAAATAGTTTAAAAATATATATAAAAGTTCAACATAAATTTAGTGTGATATAAATTTTAATTTAATTTAAATTAATAAATAAATAAAGACTAAAAATATATATAAAAGTTCAACATAAATTTAGTTTAAGATAAATTTTAATTTAATATAATTTTATTGATAAATAATGTGGTGAATCTTATTGATAAACCTGCACCTCCTAAGGACCTATGCAATATGCATTACCTTTGACCCTAGATTCCTAGTGAGAATATTGAAATTTGAAACACCTGATGGCCCATTATAAGTCTATATATCACCTACAAAGATCAAAGACATACTCTCACAAGGGGTTCTCATTGATGATTGATCCAACATGTATGGTGAATGTAATAAGTTAAGAATATCTTTATACTTTACAATTGCATGAAGTAACATATTGATATGATAAATTTGATTTAGTGGTTAAGATCTTAGATGGTTTCTCTTGTCATTACTCTTCCCATTAAGATTGGTACTAAGTGTTTAGATGTCATTTTTGCTATCATTCCTAAATCCTACTTCAGATCAAATTTGTGTGAAGTTGGGACATCCTTGCCCTTGGTTATCTTCCATGAAAGCGATCCCATCTACCCTTCATAAATGTCTCAAATTTCTTCATTATGACAAAATCTTAACCATAAATCATAGCATGTACCCAGTACCAACCCACGCATGCACTAGTTCAAAAATTCAACAACAAGTAAGTTGGACTTTTAGTTTTAATTCACTTGTTTTTCATGAGATAAACTTCTTTTTTATATATATTTATAAAATTATAATCAACCATAATCAATGTACAAATAATTAATGGAATGAACTGAATTTTGTTTAATATATATTAAATATAGAGGAAGAAGCACTACATAAAAAAGATCACAGTATTAAATTTATTTTCATTGTTTAACAAAATATTGAAATAATGTAACTCATAGACAAAAAGCATTTGAAAAAATTTCATTAATAAAAATGAAATAGAATTATAGAAAGCATTTTTATATCCATAAGACTCTAAGAGGCAAACTGAAACAAACTGGAATTTGAAAAATTATCATTAATATTTATGCTTTGGAAATTTATAATTTTTACATCTGAGACTTGAGTCCCTCAAAAACTTAAAAGCCAAAATGAGTGAACCACTGAGCCTGTGAGGTTTTGAGGACATAGGCAAAAAAAAACTACTAGTGGGTCGGGGCTAGGGCACAGGTAGTGGATGGTTTACAACTTTGCCCTAAGAATCTGGCCCTCCTTCCATGTAGAATTCTTCAGACGACATAAGCTGAGAGAATTCTTCAAGCCACATGTAGTTTGGAAAGTCGTCCAGGAGAAACCATTTTTGTAGGAAGTCCCTGCCAATCCGCACCCATTTCCTGTCACATGTCAAGTGCTCTGCATTCAGGTTCAGGAGAAACAGTTGCCTGGCCACTGGCATTGTTTGGTCAAGGAGGAGAAGCTTGGATAATTCAGTCACCCAAGGGATCCCCACCCCTACTTATGCAAGGATGACAACAGTAATATCGTCTCCAAGGAAGTCTTCCTTAAAAACCTTCCTCAACAGCATCAGCATATCCACCTTGTCTCCTTTGAGGTCCAGAAGAGATGCCAAAAAACTGGGATGTAATGTCTGTGTTAACACGGTATCTATTTTCATTTCGTAGAAACTCTCTGCCCAACACCATCCGCACAGCCTCATTGGTGAATGACCCAACCTCCTTGCAGACTGATTGGAGGGTTGGGTCTCTAATGGAGCCCAAAAAGGCCCTCTGGTCCTCTACAAAAATGCTTCTCAAGCGGATGGGAGTGTCCATCTTGAGAAATCAGATTAACAAATTAAACAACCTGAGCCTATAAACCTAAACCATAGGAAGAATTTAAATACCGCGAGCTCCGATGATTTATCTACCAAATGGCAAAGGCTAATTGAAGATGAAAGAAGCAGAGATCGTATATAAATAGTTGAAGCTCTTGACTGTAATAATTACTTCTCTAACCGTATTAATTTCTTTAAATTTTTTTAAATCTTTCATATCTCTGCAAATCTTTCCCATAAATGCACTAGTGTGTGAAATTGGAAACAGCTATAAACCAGTGCCAAGTTGGCAAGTACCACATTGGAAGTCGTGGGGACAGAGTGGATTGCAGTTAGTGAATAGATATATATTAAATGACCGAAATTATCGATCGTGATTCATGACATTTGATACATGTCTATTGAATCCAATTCTATTACGGGCACTTTTAGGTGAGCTATGTTCTCTTTAGAAAATTGGGCCGAAATAAAAATTCAGCCATTGATCTACGATCATCGAACGGTTTAAAATCATTGATCAATTTTAGGTATGTGTCACCCTTCACATGTCAAAGAGGCCACGCTTATTGATACATCGTGCAGAGTCCGGACTCAATGTGATGTACTGATGTGATGTGATGTGCCTTGTCTATTAATGGCAATGAATTCATGAAATCGCCAATAAATTATATATTTTTTCATAAATTACAAAATATTCGCCAAAACAAATTAAATAATTTTCAAGAGGTGGATAAAAATCGCCAATACATTTAAATAATTTTTCCTTCGAAGTAAATTTTTTCTCCCATACAATTATATATTTGTTCTTTTTAACAAAAATTATTCGCCTTCTACAATATATATTTTCCCCATAGAACAAGGTATTATTCACCAGAAATTTATGGAATTTTCGTACCCTAGAAAAAAATCGCCAATATAAAATAATTTTTTTCCCTATTTTGAAAAATATTTCGCCATCAATATTAAAATTTCCCCCTGAAAAATAATGTCTGATTCGCCAGGATTTTACACAGTTGCCTGGGGGGTGGTTTCTTAAAGTTATCCCTGGCTAGCATTTAAACCATTTGATAAGTGGGGGATATATTTGGTCGGACCAATTGAACCTACATTTGATACAAAAGTTTGCATCCTAGTCTTCATTTATTGCCTAACCAAATGGGTGGAAGTCAAGGCCTTGAATATTGCTAGGGATACCAAAGTTGCCCAATTTATATATAATGAGATATTTGTTGGGTATGGTATTCGTCATTAAATGATAACTAATCAAGGTCCACAATTTATTTCTAATTAGAAAGCACAATTGGTCAAAGAATTTGAATTCAAACATAAGACATTCACCCCCTATCATCCATAATCAAATGGTTAGGTATAAGTTACTAAGAGAGAATTGGAAGGAATTCTAACTAATAATATCCAATAAAATACAAAAAAGTTGGTTTCCAAACTACTTAAAGTAGTTTTGGCATATAGAACAACATGGAAGACAACAACAGGGTTCACACCCTATGAGCTTGTCTATGAGAATAAAGCAATCCTCCCAATTGAGTTTGAGTATAAAATATTATGGACAATAGTGGAGTTAGATATGAATCTTGGCCAAGCTCAAAAGGATAGATTATATCAATTGAATGCACTTGATGAATGTGAATAAAATCAATGCAACATACTAAGACTATCAAAAAATAGAAGAGAAAATGGCATCATCAATATATCAAAACCAAAGAGTTTAAAGAGGGGTATTGGGAATTGTTATATGATTCAAAGTATAAGGACCACAAGGGAAAAATTCAAAAATGTTCGCTAGGGCCATATGAAATTCAACAAGTTTTTACCAATGAGTTGTTCAATCTACCACTATCGACCCAATCTATTTTAAAATCATGGTCAATGGACATAGGGTAAATTTGTATAAGAAGCCTCTAAATAAATATTATTTTTACTCAATCTACACCCACAATTCACACCACCATCTCAATCCACTTCTCCACCACATTCCACTTCATCTGACTCGTCTGATGCAACCATTCTATAATCACCAATAGGAGAAGAGGATCACCCAATGACTACAAATGAACGGTCTAGTTCACCCACAATCATTACATCTAAATAAAATGTCAACTCAAATCACATGCACACACTGCACACATTTCTCTTTATGTTATTTTTCTTTTCTTAAGTTTCACTCCATGACATACAGTTGGGACTTGACACATTGCATCACATTTAGGATCAGACTATTAGTAAGCATGCACAACTATAATTTTCAAATACAATAATTTTTTTTTTGCAGGTACACATAACCACACAAAACCTCATACTACATGCAGTCATTAATCCCTCCACACATGTACAAGCATTTTATCTTTTTATTCATATGTGCATGCCTTTTGCCGCCAAATTCAACTTTTCAACATGGAGTCACCATGTCATATTCTGACTACGCCAACTCTATCCTTTACATTACATCAACTATATTTTTTGTCCCTTGCATATCTTTCATACCATTCTCTGCCAACTCACTATGTGTACTTTCAATCATTTGACAGTCTTTCTACAAGTATGATCCACATTAAATTTTATTTAAGATAGTATTGGTTTATATTCAATTTGACAATTCACGTGTGCATATTTATATTTACATGGCATTTGTATACCATTTTGATCAACCTATAAAGGGGGAAAAATCAAACCACTCTGAGAGGCCTTTTGTAACCTCTCGAAGACTCACTCAATCTACCTCTGCACTCAAGATATGCACAAAGCATGATAGTTGTCAAGTTTCAATAGATAACATCATTTTAATTACCAAATTTGAGAGTATAAATCACAAAGATCCTTTGGTGATCTTTGCTAACTCTCTGCCCAAGGATGTGTGTGCAGATAGTGGATGATAGCAGAACGTGTTGACATCTTGTACATATAGACTATAAAGTTTCATACTAAAAAATGTAAAATGACAAGTATGGGTTTTTAATATGTTTTAAGTGTAAGTAATGAATAATAAAACTAAAATAACTACAAAGAAGAAATGAAAAGACAAGGAAAAGGAAGAAGAAGATTACAATGGGTCCACAAATGAAGCCTCCACCAAAGATAGTTCTTCTTCAATAACCTAGACACAAGATGGAGAGAGAAAAATGTTGGGGTTGTGTTTTAGAGGTCTACCACAGTTAGACCCCCATTTTGGTATTCCCACCTCCATGGACATCTAAGATAGATTATAGATAAAACCACAATAACAAAAAATGATAAAAGAGAATCAAATGTTATGTTAATGGAGAAGAGGCGAAAAGTCTTGAGTACATAAAGTTGTGACAATGGTGATGACAGATGAAGTGTAGCATAACCATAAAATGGAATCCTGGATGCAAAGTATGTAGAACCAGAGGTGAACAAGCTATAGGAGGAGAAATATAGTGACTGGAGAACAATTCAAGTGATTAGATGACCAAAAGTGAAGCCAAAAGGCAAGAAAAAGGACACCAGGAGGTATCTCAATGTTGATGTGTGCTACAAGAAGAATTACAATTATAGAAAAATATAGGCGTAATGCTCCAACTACCATCTTTAGATTTCATAATCATGGGATGCTAGCGTGATGCATAGGTTTTCGTGAGCTAGACAATCAACAAGGTCAGAAAAAAGGACGAAAGTGAGGCTAACAAGGAAAGCCAAGTGGGTGAGCAAGTGAAAGCTAAAGGGGTTCTCCAATTGGCATAAAGTAGAGGTTCTTTTGTATCATGGAATTGCATAGGATGCAATTTATGATGTTGCATTTTAATCCCACTTTAGCAAAGCAATCTTCAAGTTTGTCACTCCTATGAAAAGTCTCAGATAAATTAGCAATTGGTGTGTAAATTCAAATTATTTCATTATCAAGAGTTGTGAGCTAAAGTATAGAGAGATAAAAGTTGAATAGATTTTATTGAGATACAAAAGGGAAGTAGAATCCTTTTTCCATATGGAGTTTCCCTAAGGGAAGAGACCTAAACCTCCATGAGATGTTGCTAGGTTGTTTCATCACAAGCATGTCAGCTGTAGACAAACATGTCAAGCAAAAAAGCAAAAAATTTGATACAAGGATGATGTGATCAGACACAAATATAGGGAGATAGTGATCACTAAGATAAAAAGATAGTGTTGCTATGTGTAACAAGTTATGTTATGCTAGATAGCCATACGATAGGCCAATTAATGAAATTAGATAGTGGTTTGGGCCCCACAAAGGTGAAGAGATAATAAAGATCAATTGAGATAGTGGTTTGGCCTCAACGAAGTCAAAAATATAATAGATAAATAGAAATACGATGCTAATGCAAATATGTATAAATGAAAAGATGTGATAGCCCCCCCTTAGAATGGCATGCACTACATGCATGTCATTCAAAGGAGAAGAGATGTTGTGTCACTTCAACATAACAAGATGTTTCCGTGAAATGCCACTTTCCAGTATATGACACATGATAGCTACAACATCAACAAAAAGACAAAGAGACAAGTGGATCCAATATTTCAATGTCAGAAGAACTCAAAGCCATAAGATTAAATTATACATATGGTTGCATATGAGTTACTCATCATGGTCCCAAGTTTTTTGGATCTGAAGAAGGCACATGAATACAAAGATAAAATAAAAATTTAGGTCAACATGGAAGAAGGCCTAAATGCCCCCAACGCTTTGCATCAGCCCCAAATGTCAAAAATCAAGATCTGACATATAGTAGAAGGATGATTTACAAATAGAGGAAGGTCACAAGAGATATTCCCTATTTCCAAGTACCTACAAAGTAACTTGGGTCCTTAATGGGGACACAAAACATATAAAAATAAGCATGGGAAAACACAAACATGCACACCCTAGTCTACAAGATAAGAAGGGTATTTTCCTAGAATATTGAAATATCCCCCTTAGTTTTTTTTCAATTTTTAAACACAACAATTTCACCCATTAGTGTTAGCAAAGATGAAATACTAAGAGTATTACATGTTGGCAGTTAGACCAACCACTTCCACTTTTCAGTAGGATAATGAAATACTAAAAATTAAACAACTACTTGGCAGTATAACCAGCCACTTCCACCTTCAGTGAGGAAAATTACAAACCAAAAAGGACTGAATTAAGTAAATGACAATCACTCAACCACTTTTCAGTGGGAGGACTAGAAATAACAAAACTGTCACTCAACCACTTTTTAGTGGGAGGACTAGAAATAACAAAACTGTCACTCAACCACTTATCTAGCGGGAGGACTAGAAATAACAATCACTCAACCACTTATTCAGTGGGAGGAGAGGAACACAATATGAAAAGAGATAGGCAGTTAGGCTAGCCTCTTCCACTTATGCAGTGAGCAATACAATAAAGTAAAATGCAGAATAAAAATGGATTGTTTCAGTACTACTAAATATAGCCTTACAATGCACAAATTTGTAAGATATTGTTAGTAGAATAAAGCTCAAATCTCTAATAAATATATAAGAAGGTCCTCCAAGAAGCTACAAACAAAAAACTAAAAAAACACAAGCCAAAATGAACAATTTACCAAATCTGATATAGCATATCATCATCACCAAAAATCATACCAGTGGCAATGTGAAGTCCATATATCCATCAAACCAACTCTGAATGGCTCCAAATTAGTAGCAAGGGAGAGCTAAGATATGGATGCCCAAGTACCAATCAACGAACTAAGCCAAACAACCCTTAAACTTTAATGCACACTTCCCAGTGTCACTACAGCATGGTACGACCTACTTGAAGAGGGGCGATGGACATTAAAAACCTGGTCCTTCGCTATAAAATTTGAAAATCAGCAAGGAGTGGCGCCTAGCAAAGGGAAATCCAACAAGCCATTACCTAGAACAATCAAACGATCAGGCAGTGAGATATGAATGATTAACTGCTACAACCATGGACCAACCAACAACATGAAAAAGACTTCAAAATTTAAAAAACTGAAAATGCATCAACGAAATCCATCTTCAATTAGCTCAATCTATCCCTCTAAATGAGAAATAGTCTCTCCAATCAGCTAGGTGCTATCTCTCAAGCATGAAACTATCACAAGGCTAGGAAGCTCTCAACTTTGAAACACAAGTCTAGCACAAATTCTGCATCACTTAGTTACAAAATATTCATGGATACCAAAACAAGAGCCCAACACTCTTATTTATAACCTTGGTGCCTCCAAATTCATATTCACATTCCCCCCAAATGGATGCCAAACTCAAATGTAGGATCATTTTGCATTAATTTAAAATTTATATTTCATTTTCCCTTTCTTCCCAAGTTGACCTTAATAAGGTAGAAACTATACTTTATGAAAATGTCAATAAAATATAATGGGGTGTCCAAGATGAATAAGTGAAATATATCTAAAAAATTAACTTATTTCTTCCTAAGGCGTCCATCATGCCTTAACTGATATTTCACTTTATAAAACATTTCATGAGCACATAAGGAGGGGCGTACCACTTAAGCAGGTCCAAAAATAATATAAAATGCATTAAGTGAAAATATAACTTAGGTGCCCAGACCTTATGACTTAAAATAATAATTTATCACCTCAAGTCGTCCCCTTAAGTCATAACCAAAAGTACATAAGTCACACACCTAGGCCAAGGGGCATTAAAACTTATTAAAAATACTTTTCCTATGTGCTAAACAACTACCATAGTGAACTAAAGGCTAAAACTACTAACAACTGCATTGTTAGAAATAGCCTCTGAACTGGACCATTGAAACCTGCCAAAAATAGTACTTACTATAAATAGCATATTGCTAAAAATAGTAAGTGTCTCCAAAGTGATTTTAACCATATTTTGAGTAGTTGTCACGACTTACTAAAAACAATAAGTCTAGAAAAGTCATCAGATTTAGTTGCATGTCACACCATCACGTAGCTCTCTGAAAACCCAGAAAAATAAGTTGTCCTCACCCCCACTTACTAAAAATATTAAATATACCAAACTCCACTAATTGCTACGCATGTACCGTCATTGTGAAACTTTCTAAAAGCCCAAAATGAATCCAGAATCAAAACTGTAAAATTCTAACATGCAAGCCACCAAAATTGCCAAAACATCCTCCTAGAAAAATAGGAAACCCAAATTTTGCCTCTGACTAACCAATGGATCTCGAGATTGGCCAACAATCCCCAAAACAAACTAGAGTGGAAAAGGGGACATTACAAAGATCTCCATCATCAATTCATCCTCCTCCCAATTTTGATCATATGGAGAAGGAGGATGAGCCTGAAGAGGGACAACTATTAAGGTGACACTAGGCACCTCACTAATAGAAAGAGCTAAGGACGATGCAACTTATACATTCACATCAAAAGGCTCCTAATAGGTGAGGTTTAATGACTGTATAAAGATCATAGATAGTTTTGGGATATCCTCTAAAGAGTCAAATAAATGCTTCTAAATAGAAGAGGTAGGTGACTCATCCTTGGGTGCCAAAACATGAGCCACACCACCAACCTCTGAAAGAGAGACAAAGACAAACTCTGGAGAAGGAGGAACCTCCTCAACATCACAAATAGAGGTAGATAAGGAAGAAAGCACTACAACAAACAAAGAAGTGCATATAAAGAAGTCACTAGAGTTAGCTTCCAACAAAGAAACTCAAGAACGGGTCATGCTCAAACTTTTGCTTAGGTTTCTATGGAGGTGAAGGCCTCCTATCAACCATAATGGGTTTAAGTGCCTCAATAAAGCTATGATAAAGATAGAGTTGCAAGGAAAGTGAACCAAACAATATTGCACTGAATACAACCTATGTATATAAGATATTAATGGGTTGGAAAAATGGAGGGATGTCAAGCAAGGAAGTGATGAGGGGTGGCTCCAAGAAGGGAGAAATGAAAACTAGTACCCTTTTGGGATGAGGCTCATCAATGGTCCTTGGAGTAGTAGGTAGAATCATGGAAGATGGATCAGGTGCAAATGTAGCATGAGAAATGAGAGAAGGAGTAGGCATAGAAAAAGCAGGAGCAAAAGAAAAAATTGATGAGTCGCCCTCATCCTTCAAGGTGATCTCAGGTCCTTGACCCATTGAATACCAACGATGCTTATACTTGTGCACAAGATGGTTTTGGCATAAATTGGGACCAGGTGTAGATATCCAAGAAGGATCAATATCATCCTTCTCCATAAGAAAGGCCTTTTGAGCTATTTTTGGCAAAGGAGAAGGCCCAATTGATGAGGCAGGAGGTATTGCTAAAATAAGCTCTACAGGTGTAGTCATAGACAACATTCCACATTTTTCTTTAGGAGCATTCAGAGGAATAGGAGGTACCATCAAAGAATGTGATGCAGGAGTTATAGGTGAAGGATGAGCTCGAGGTGAACACTTACCCTTACTATACCAGGCAAAACGAGGGATATCTACAATGATCATAAGATCAAAGGGAGGGAGGGTTACAGACATCAATAGTGCAGGTGTCTTTCCTTTGTCCACACTAGGTGCAGATGCAAGAACAGAAGACACTACCAGGGGTTGTGTAGTGGGTTAGTGTAGGATCAAGGGGGGCCAAAAAGTGGCGATGTGAAAAAAATAGCCTTCTTCACTCGCCTAAAAACGTGAAAATCTGTGTTGACTTTTTGCTTGGCCTGGGTGTCAGTACACCTTGGCCTGGTAATTACCTATGCAAATCGGATATCCGATTTTTATTTGTAATTTTAATTTAAAAAATATATTATATGTTACATATTATATAATATATAATCTATTATTATATTATATAATATATATTATATAATAATATATATAATATAATAATGTAATATTATATATAATATAATATAATAATGTAATATTATATATAACATAATAATGTAATATTATATTATATTATATTATATATATTATTATAATATTATATTATATTATATGATATTATATTATATTATAATATTATATTATATTATATAATATAATATTATATTATATAATATAATATTATATTATATTATATTATATTATATTATATAATACAATACAATACAATACGTATTATATTATATTATATAGTATAATACAATACAATACATATTATATTATATTATATATTATAATATATATAATATAATACAATACGTATTATATAATATAATAATATATTATTATATTATATATGTTATTTAAAAATAATTTAAGTATAAAAATTGGATATCTGATTTTCTGAGACTTTTATATTTTGACAGTGGCAGCCCGTGAGTCATTTTTAACTCACAGGTCACGCGATTTCATCACAATCTGATATCCGCTCCATCTGATATCTGGTTTTTTGACAAAAAATTGCTAAAAGATAGATTCAGAGGTAAGAATTTTATCATTTTGAATCATTTTCATTCATTTTTTGTATTTTTTGTTAATGTTTATTTGATTTTGCATTGAAAATATGGTTTTTTTTATGGAAACTAGGTTTTTTTAAATCAAATACCTAATTGTTTAAGTTTGTTAACTAAATTTAATTGTTTACATTCAATTAGGTTAAAAATGGGGGATAACAATGAAAACACTGACGAACAACAACTGCAACAGCCAAACCCTCATTTGCCAAACCCCCCCTCAATTCAGGATTTGATTGCACAAAATTTGAATGAATTGAGGGGGATTGTAGAAGTATATCGTAGGATCCCTCATCTAAACCCAATGTTTGATCCTCTCACGTTGATCATAAAAAGTATCGAAACCATGACTGAGGAGCACGATGCCGCCCTTTTGTGGTGAGATTCTATGAGGGAAAAATATGCAGAGGGCTTGTCGTATAAGGATATCAAGGATCTTGAGATATCCAAAGCCAAAATCACCTCATCGTTTGTCAATCCCCGTACTGGTCAGCCCATAGATCCCAAAAAAACAAAACTTTCTATTAAATGGTGCACAAATGATGGGATTGTGAAAAACTTTTGGGATCGTTGGTGGATGGTTTTCGACAAACCACCCAACAACAATCTTGATATCCCCTTCTATTTTATAAAAAAATTCTATTCTGAGTTTGTTTTACACAAACATGTGAACTACTTTGACATCCAACCTTTCCAGGGTGTAGGTTTAGGTATGCCCCAAAATAGACCTAGGGTAGTCAGAGTAGTCCAGGGCCCGTATGTCCCCCCTCCTCCTGTTGATCCCCCACCTGTAGTGCAGCATCCTGATATCATTCGTGAAGCGGCTTCACGAACCATATCGGCTATTCACTCTTTGAGTAGCCTTTTGGTTTCTCAGGCCGCGTCAGTAGCTTAGCCTACTGTTGATGGTAGCGGTGCATCTGGTGGCATTGACACATCATCCTCAGCTCCACACATATGTGTGCCCCATAGTTGTGTCATGTGTGGGCATGTATGCTTGGTCCTAGTAGGACAACCCATCGATCATCCTGTGGACAGTGCAGATTATGAGGTGCATGAGATGCATGATGCACCAAATGTTATTACACAGACTGGAGGATACCCTGGGGAGTCCTCACATGCTAGAGGCGAGGAGGCACCGTCATCATACATTGATGATGTAGTGGTAAGATTTGTATTTTCACAGTTCATGTTATATTTTAATTAAATATTTATAAATTAGATAATATTAAGTACTAATTTTTATTTACATGGTCTCTTTAACAGTTGATGACCGAGGATGAGTTGAGACAGATTCAGGAGGGCACCTTGTCGGCCATTTCATTTGGCCTTGATAGCTTGACGATACATATATTATTGCACCTAGTTGTTTGTATTTTATTGTACAATACATGCTCATCATTTATATTGGTATTAATTAGATTATGTAGTAACTTGCATGTATATCTTATTTTACTCTTGTAGGGCACAAGCAACATGAGTGCGGAGCAGTGTGATTTAGGATCTGGTAGTGCAGTTGGAGACAAGGAAAAGGTAATTGAATGCAAATATGATTGAATGAATAGTTTAAATAACGTATAGTGATTATACATGTCTAGACATAGATTGATAGTTTCATATACTTGTTGTGTATATATACAGAGAATCCTTGGCTTCACATCCTTGATGACTACACCCAGTATACCTGAAGAAGAAGAAGAGATGCCTCGAGTAGATGTGTGTTTATTTTATTTTTTGATTAGTAGATATAATTTGTTATTATCAGTGACAATTATATGCTAACTTGTATCAATGTCATGTTTCTGAACATATGTAGGTTGTTTATGAAAATATTCAAAACATACCTCCTCTACTGAAGACATACATCAAGAGTCCTGCAAAACGGAAGAGAAAACGTTCAGATGAGGTAAACATGAATAGTTCAATTATAGTTCATTTTTATGTTAACTTTTTGAATGTGAATTATATAATATAACTAATATTTATTGTGGTTTGTTTTTCTTGTGCAGGATCCTTCAGAGCCGAGCAGTGCGGCGAAGAGGATCAATTTTGATGATCCATCAGCAGCTTAGGATGTTATAGATAGTTTTGGGATGCTTACATGTCTAGTTGGCATGCATATTTTGTATATGGACATACATTCACGTATTTAGACATACATTTTGTTTCAGTTGGCATTTATGCCATATTTGTGTATGGACATACATTTGTAATCATTTGACATTTTTATATGGGTGGGTGCAAGAAGTTGAGTCCCACTTTTGGGCAAAAAGTGGAAGTGTTTTCCCTATTTTTCAATTTTTTTGTCGATTGATGTCAAAATTTGAGGCACTTAGAGTTTGAATCTGAAAAAACTTTAGTAATAGAAAATGTAGTGCTCGGAGTCTAATTTTCAAATATGTAATTTATTTCAATACTCACATGGTAGAAATTGCTTTTTAGTAGGCATATTTAAAAACCACTTTTTCAAAATGCCTGTTTCAGGACCATACCACACATGTGTATGACCACCATATTTTGACGTAAATAAAATAATCTTTGCAAATCCTTTTGGGAAAAGATACCTAATACACCAAATATTGATGAGAATATTTTTTCTTATTTTTTTATTGAATATATATTTTTTAATTAATTTTTAATTGACTATAAAGTACATTTTCAAAACATCTGGTGTACGACCACCATAATTTGATGAAAAATTCATATTTTTTAATATTATTTTTTTTAACCTTCAAAAGAATTGTATTTAGATTGATGTCATATTATTTATTTTCTAAAAAAACCTAAAAACAAAAAAGTTATTAAAGTTTTACTAAACCTCACTATTTTACATTTAGGTACCACTTTTGATTAATAAATAATGCAAAAATAGTAAAAATAATCATATCACTATGAAATTTACATTTTTGAAATTAGGAAAGTGAGAACTCTAATGGGTTTTTGTTTCATCAAAAAATACGATTTGGAAGACCTTCAAAAAATTATGGCAAGGCAGAAATTTGGTATTCCAGTGCCTTAGCCATTTTTTTGGAGGTCCAAGCATAGGCTTAGTCCCACCAAGCCTAATCCGAAGCCAAAACCGAGGCATAGGTGTGTTTCTCGCTCCATCTTTTATGAAACGGGTGCCCGTTATTTAAAATTCAAAAAATGGGCACCCGTTTTGAAATTTATAGTACTTTAAGAAACGTGTGCCTGTTTTTAGAAACGGGTGCCCGTTTTTAGAAACGTGTGCCTGTTTCTAAAAATCGTGCACCCGTTTCTCTACGGCGTTCCGATCCTAAATGAGCGCCCATTTTTCAAAATGTGCACCCGTTTTATTTTTATGGTTCGGGGCTCCGAAGCTAAACGGGTGCCCGTTTCTTAAAAAACATGCACTCGTTTCTAGCGGCAAATTTTTTTGCTCGCAGACTTCTGCGGAATTGGGACCCAACTTCTTGCACCCACCCATATATACAAAATTTGATATTCAATCATATAAATTGTTGCTCATCTATGCGTGGTGTTATCATGGAAATCTTTAATCTTCATTCCAATAATTAACAATGGTTAATAATGGCTATTTAATGAACAATACAATTCATTTCATCGTAAGTGTTGTTTTTATAATGAACAATATAATTCATTTAATGAACAATACAATACAATTCATTTAATGAACAATACAATTTATGAACAATACAATTCATTTAATCAACAATACAATACAATTCATTCAATGAACAATACATTTCATGAACAATACAATTCATTTAATGAACAATACAATACAATTCATTTAATGAACAATACTTGATACAATTCATTATTACCCTATGCATGGTCCTATTTTTCCCCCCACCTCGGTCGAACGCTCGGAGTTTTATTAGGGTAGCAATTTTTCGGTTGGCGAAAAAATCGTCAATCTCACTCAATGGAATGTTGTCGCGTGGCCAATTTCTCGTTCTGTTCGTCGCGATGACGAACCGTCGGCTCCGACATGTCCAGTTAGGCATTATTACCCTACGCATGCCCTTATTTCTCCCCCCCACTCGATCGAACGCTCGAGGTCATACCCTACCGGTGTCATCCCTTGAGCGCCCTAAGTGCTCAAAATTGTCAAACTTTGACAGGCCCTAACTCGGAATCTGTGGCACCTACGAATGATCTGTTTGAACCTACGGGGCCACGAGAGGGGTCCCTACGAAAGCCTATCTCGGTTTTTCAAGTTGCCCTACGATTTTATTAGGGCAGCAATTTTTCAGTTGGCGAAAAAATCGTCAGTCTCACTCAATGGAATGTTGTCGTGTGGCCGATTTCTCGTTCTGCTCGTCGCGATGACAAACCGTCGGCTCTGACAAGTCCAGTTAGGCATTATTACCCTACGCATGCTCCTATTTTGCCCCCCCCACTTGATCGAACGCTCGGGGTCATACCCTACCGGCGTCGTCCCTTGAGTGCCCTAAGTGCTCAAAATTGTCAAACTTTGATGGGCCCTAACTCAGAATCTGTGGCACCTGCGAATGATATGTTTGAACCTACGGGGCCATGAGAGGGGTCCCTACGAAAGCCTATCTCGGTTTTTCAAGTTGCCCTATGGTTTTATTAGGGCAGCAATTTTTTGGTTGGCGAAAAAATCGTTAGTCTCACTCAATGGAATGTTGTCGCGTAGCCGATTTCTCATTCTACTCATCGCGATGATGAACCGTCGGCTCCAACATGTCTAGTTAGGCATTATTACCCTACGCATGCTCCTATTTTCCCCCCCAATCGATTGAACGCTCGGGGTCATACCCTACCGACGTCGTCCCTTGAGCGCCCTAAGTGCTCAAAATTGTCAAACTTTGATGGGCCCTAACTCAGAATTTGTGACACCTGCGAACGATCTGTTTGAACCTACAGGGCCACGAGAGGGGTCCCTATGAAAGCATATCTCTGTTTTTCAAGTTGCCCTACGATTTTATTAGGGCAGCAATTTTTCGGTTGGCAAAAAAATCATCAATCTCACTCAATGGAATGTTGTCGCATGGTCGATTTCTCGTTCTGCTCGTCGTGATGATGAACCGTCGGCTCCGACATGTCCAATTAGGAATTATTACCCTATGCATGCTCCAATTTGTCCCTCCCACTCGATCGAACGCTCGGGGTCATACCCTACCGGCGTCGTCCCTTGAGCGCCCTAAGTGCTCAAAATTGTCAAACTTTGACGGGCCCTAACTCGGACTTTGTGGCACTTGCGAATGATTTGTTTGAACCTACGGGGCCACGAGAGGGGTCCCTACGAAAGACTATCTCAGTTTTTCAAGTTGCTCTATGGTTTTATTAGGGCAGCAATTTTTTAGTTGGCGAAAAAATCGTCAGTCTCACTCAATGGAATGTTGTCGCATGGCCGATTTCTCCTTCTACTCATCGGGATGACAAACCATCAGCTCCGACATGTCCAGTTAGGCATTATTACCCTACGCATGCTCCTATTTTGCCCCCCCACTCGATCGAACGCTCGGGGTCATACCCTACGCATGTGACATCCATGAAGGGATATGAAAGGATATTTTGTAAACAATCAGAAACCTTTAATGATAATCAAGTTGAAGCCTTAAGATTTATGCAATATGTTTCAAGTCCAAAACTGTACCCTGAAGCCACACACTCTTCCGTCTCCCAGCATACAGTAATGAGTCACAAGTTAACATAGAATTTGGAAGGATTTGACGAGACCGTTTTGATTTTACTTACGTCTTGTGTATTATAATATAGACCAATTTGCCAATGTGACATCTTCATATGAGAGAAAAGATTCATTTTATCTCAATACAGTTGTACCTATTTCATTATTAGAAAAAATAAATAAGTTCTGCACTAAACTACAATAAATAAATTAGTATCCTCTATATTATGGATTTGAATTGATGTTCTCAATTAGTTATTATTCCTACACCTCACACTCACAAGATTAATAATGAAATGACATTTATGATTCATCAAATGTTGACAAAGTCTAATCAAAGTTCAACTTCAAGATGTATACAACATATCATATTCAACTTCAAGATGCATACAACTTACCATTATCAAGCTCATGCCAACCACCACTTGGATATTGTTATATGTCGATTAAAGTACAATATATGTAATAAAACCATATAGTCTTACAAAAAAGCCATCATAGACCATCTATGTCAATTAAAGTACAATTCATTTGTAACAAGGGCACACTCACAATGTGAAGTTGCAAAGCCCTGTGGGAAGCATCAAAATAGAAATTTACTAACCTGACTCATACTACTGTCAAAAGCATCAAAGATGCTACTGCTAGAGAACACCATGCTCCACTGTGGAGAGAATATTAGGTGCATCTGATGTTAGCGTCTGAAAATGAAACAAATAGAAGCCATCATCTCTAGGGCATAAAAATAGATCTTGCAAGTCTCTTGATGATCTTGGAAATAGCATTGCACCACACTCCTGCAACATCTCATTAGTATGCATCGTAGAACGAATATGACATAAAAGTTCATGGTACATTGAAAATTCCACATGGTACTTGCAACAACAGGTATTGCGAATCTTAAGAGGAACACAATAAAATGGTTTCAAAGATTCAAAGGCCGTTTGTGATATTTGCAAAGTTGGATGTAATTCACAAAAAAATTTGTACAACATTGTTTGGCTTGATTCCAAGAAATGTTTGGGATGCGGTGTGCGGTTTCGGTTGCCGATTCTTAATTTCAAAACGTCCTTTACATTGGGTGACACTCTAGAATTAGAGTGCCAAAATTGTTGAATCTCTTCCTTCACATTTTCAGTCAACTTTCTATCAACACGTGGAAGCCTCCCACCAAATGCCCATGTATCTTGTTGAAGTGGATCGTCAAGTCTTTGTCTTTGTGCAAGTGCTCTATCCAAAGTTTTACGGTTTATGTTAAAATCAACACAAGTTTGTCTCATTTGATGAGCCTTCCTCAATTGATGGCTTACTAAGGAGGTTGTAATCACTCTTCGATCGGCTCTCTTATCTATTTATTTGGTATTCTTTCCAATAGAATTGAGAGCGTCAAATAGATTTTTTGTAAAAATAGAATTTCTCTTCGTCTACTTGTTCATACGAATCTTCAATTTGTTTAGCAATGGTCTCATCTTTATCATCTTTAGCAATTGAACAAAGATTTGGCATTGCTCGGTCAATGTCTTATTGCTAAAATTTTGGTTGAAAAGTTTTGTAGCCCACAACCGAACGGTTCTTGTTGACCTCTTGCCTTCAAGATTCACAATAATGTTCTCATCAATTTCAAATAACCATTTTGGGGCTCTTGAAGGTCTTGGATTTGGAATTTGTCTTTCATCCATGAGAGGGTCTTCATTTCTAAAGTAATTAGGTGTTACATATGGTTCACTTGGTGAGGCAATTCCACCTTCAATGTTAAAGTTTTCCACATTTTCACCTCCTATGTCAAAATTTTCCACATGTTGAGCATTTTCATTATCACTTTCAACATTTTCAATATTTTCACTTTCAAAATTTACATTTTCATTTTCAATAACTTGTGGCACATTTTCAATTTCAATTTCCTCTTTAGTTGAAGTAACATTAGCAATATTTAACATACCTTGTCTTCTCCTCCTATGACATTCTCTATCTCTTTCTCTATACACTTCAACTTGGTCATTTGAAAGTTTTAATTTGCGTTTAGACTTCCGACGACTACTACTCCCCATTTCCCTCCACACATATGCTCCTTCGTGATTGACAATGTAAGTTTTCACTTTAAGAATCTCCCAAAAGCACAAATTTGTCTCTAGTTGTCTGAAACCCCGTGATCCTCGACAGAAAACATAGGACCTAGACTGTCGGCCGTTGGAATCTATAGAATGGCCCACAAACCCTTTTTTTCTTGGTTTTTAGTACTAAAATTGGATATCGGATAAAATCGGATATCGGATTTTATCCGATATCCAATTTTTGTACAAAAATATGTGGTCCCCAAAAAAAATTCCCGTTGCCGCCATTTATGAACTAAACTGCCACATGGCAGAAATCCGATATCCGATTAAATCGGATATCGGATTTTATTGGTCATATTTTAGATAGAGAGAGAGAGAGAGAGAGAGAGAGAGAGAGAGAGGGAGAAAGAGAGAGAGAGAGAGAGAGAGAGAGAGAGAGAGAGAGAGAGAGAGAGAGAGAGAGAGAGAGAGAGAGAGAGAGAGAGAGAGAGAGAGGGAGAGGGAGAGAGGGAGAGGGAGAGAGAGATGGAGGAGGAGAGGGAGAGAGAGAGAGAGAGAGAGAGAGAGAGAGAGAGAGAGAAATCCAAATCATGTCGTTAGGGGTCATATTGTGTCCTACGACCCCGTAAGACACAATATAACCCCTAATGTTATGATTTGGTGTCTTAAGGGGTCCTATGGTGTCGTTAGAGGTCATATGGTGTCCATAAGGGTCATATGGTGTCTTGGGACACCATAGGACCCCTTAAGACACAATATGACCCCTTAGGACACAATATGACCCAAAGCGACCCAATATGGTGTCATTAGGGGTCATATGGTGTCCTAAGAGGTCATAAGGGTTCATGGGACACCATATGACCCCTATGGACACCATATGACCCCTAACGACACCATCGGACCCCTTAAGACACCAAATCATGTCGTTAGGGGTCATATTGTATCTTACGAGGTTGTAGGACACAATATGACCCCTAATGACATGATTTGGTGTCTTAAGGGGTTCTATGGTGTCGTTAGGGGTCATATGGTGTCCCATGAACCCTTATGACCTCTTAGGGCATCATATGACCCCTAATGGCACCATATTGGGTCTCTTTGGGTCATATTGTGTCCTAAGGGGTCATATTGTGTCTTAAGGGGTCCTATGGTGTCCCAAGAAACCATATGACCCCTATGGACACCATATGACCCCTAACGACACCAAATCATGTCATTAGGGGTCATATTGTGTCCTACGACCCCGTAAGACACAATATGACCCCTAATGTTATGATTTGGTGTCTTAAGGGATCCTATGGTGTCGTTAGGGGTTATATGGTGTCCATAGGGGTCATATGGTGCCTTGGGACACCACAAGACCCCTTAAGACATAATATGACCCCTTAGGACACAATATGACCCAAAGTGACCCAATATGTCATTAGGGGTCATATGGTGCCCTAAGAGGTCATAAGGGTTCATGGGACACCATATGACCCCTATGGACACCATATGACCCCTAACGACACCATAGGACCCCTTAAGACACCAAATCATGTCGTTAGGGGTCATAATGTGTCTTACGACCCCGTAAGACATAATATGACCCCTAACGACATGATTTGGTGTCTTAAAGACTCCGATGGTGTCATTAGGGGTCATATGGTGTCCCATGAACCCTTATGACCTCTTAGGACACCATATGACCCCTAATGACACCATATTGGGTCGCTTTGGGTCATATTATGTCCTAAGGGGTCATATTGTGTCTTAAGGGGTCTTGTGGTGTCCCAAGGCACCATATGACCCCTATGGACACCATATGACCCCTAACAACACCATAGGACCCCTTAAGACACCAAATCATAACATTAGGGGCCATATTGTGTCTTACGAGGTCGTAGGACACAATATGACCTCTAACGACATGATTTGGGGTCTTAAGGGGTCCTATGGTGTTGTTAGGGGTCATATGGTGTCCCATGAACCCTTATGACCTCTTAGGACACCATATGACCCCTAATGACACCATATTAGGTCGCTTTGGGTCATATTGTGTCCTAAGGGGTCATATTGTGTCTTAAGGGGTCCTGTGGTGTCCCAAGGCACCATATGACCCCTATGGACACCATATGACCCCTAAGGACACCAAATTATGTCCTTAGGGGTCATATTGTGTCCTACGACCCTGTAGGACACAATATGACCCCTAATGACATGATTTGGTGTCTTAAGGGGTCCTATGGTGTCCTTAGGGGTCATATGGTGTCTTGTGACACCATAGGACCCCTTAAGACACAATATGACCCAAAGCGACCCAATATGGTGTCATTAGAGGTCATATGGTGTCCTAAGAGGTCATGAGGGTTCATGGGACACCATATGACCCCTATGGACACCATATGACCCCTAACGACACCATAGGATCCCTTAAGACACCAAATCATGTTGTTAGGGGTCATATTGTATCCTACGACCCTGTAAGACACAATATGACCCCTAAAGACATGATTTGGTGTCTTAAGGGGTCCGATGGTGTCGTTAGGGGTCATATGGTGTCCATAGGGGTCATATGGTGTCTTAAGGGGTCCTATGGTGTCCCAAGACACCATATGACCCCTATGGACACCATATGACCCCTAACGACACCATAGGACCCCTTAAGACACCAAATCATAACATTAGGGGTCATATTGTGTCTTACGGGGTCGTAGGACACAATATGACCCCTAACGACATGATTTGGTGTCTTAAGGGGTCCTATGGTGTTGTCAGGGGTCATATGGTGTCCATAGGGGTCATATGGTGTCCCATGAACCCTTATAACCTCTTAAGACACCATATGACCCCTAATGACACCATATTAGGTCGCTTTGGGTCATATTGTGTCCTAAGGGGTCATATTGTGTCTTAAGGGGTCCTATGGTGTAAATATGACCCCTAACGACATGATTTGGTGTCTTAAGGGGTCCTATGGTGTCAAAAGACATCATATGACCCCTAACGACATGATTTGGTGTCTTAAGGGGTCCTATGGTGTCAAAAGACATCATATGACCCCTAACGACATGATTTGGTGTCTTAAGGGGTCCTATGGTGTCAAAAGACACCATATGACCCCTAACAACACCATAGGACCCCTTAAGACACCAAATCATGTCATTAGGGGTCATATTGTGTCTTACGGGGTTGTAGGACACAATATGACCCCTAACGACATGATTTAGTGTCATTAGGGGTCATATGGTGTCCATAGGGGTCATATGGTGTCTTGGGACAACATAGGACCCCTTAAGACACAATATGACCCCTTAGGGCACAATATGACCCAAAGCGGCCCAATATGGTGTCACTAGGGGTCATATGGTGTCCTAAGAGGTCATAAGGGTTCATGGGACACCATATGACACCATAGGACCCCTTAAGACACCAAATCATGTTGTTAGGGGTCATATTGTGTCTTACGGGGCGTAGGACACAATATGACCCCCAACGACACAATTTGGTGTCTTAAGGGGTCTTATGGTGTCACAAGACACCATATGACCCCTAACGACACCAATCGACCCCTTAAGACACCAAATCATAACATTAGGGGTCATATTGTGTCTTACGGGGTCGTAGGACACAATATGACCCCTAACGACATGATTTGGTGTCTTAAGGGGTCTGATGGTGTTGTTAGGGGTCATATGGTGTCCATAGGGGTCATATGGTGTCTCATGAACCCTTATGACCTCTTAGGACACCATATGACCCCTAATGACACCATATTGGGTCGCTTTGGGTCATATTGTGTCCTAAGGGGTTATATTGTGTCCTAAGGGGTCCTATGGTGTCCCAAGACACCATATGACCCCTACGGACACCATATGACCCCTAACGACACCATAGGACCCCTTAAGAGACCAAATCATGTCGTTAGGGGTCATATGGTGTCCTAAGGGGTCATAGACCATAATATGACCCCTTAGGACACAATATGACCCAAAGCGACCCAATATGGTGTCATTAGGGGTCATATGGTGTCCTAAGAGGTCATAAGGGTTCATGGGACATCATATCACATAACTATCATTAGGGGTCATAGTTATGGGTCGTAAGACACAATATGACCCCTAACGACATTATTTGGTGTCTGAAGGGGTCCTATGGTGTCCCAAGACACCATATGACCCCTAACGACACCATAGGACCCCTTAAGACACCAAATTGTTTTGTTAGGGGTCATATGGTCTCTCTCTCTCTCTCCCTCTCTCCCTCTCTCCCTCTCTCTCCTTCTCTCTCTCTCTCTCTCTCTCTCTCTCTCTCTCTCTCTCTCTCTCTCTCTCTCTCTCTCTCTCTCTCTCTCTCTCCCTCTCCTTCTCCTTCTATCTCTCTCTAAAATATGACCAATAAAATCCGATATAATCGGATATCGGATTTCTGCCATGTGGTAGTTTACTTCATAAATGGCGGCAAAGGGAAATTCTTTGGGGACCGCAAATTTTTGTACAAAAATCGGATATCAAATAAAATCTGATATCCGATATCCGATTTTTGTACTTAAATTTTCAAATTTCAAATTGCGGCTCGGGAATGCTTTGGTATTAGGCTTGGAAGTGACAAGCCTAGAAAGTCAACTGAAAAAATGTGTTTTTCAGTATTCCTTGATTTTCCAGACTTTACACTGGTGGCTGACAACTTTTTTTGTAGCAAAAATTGATAAAACAAAAAGGGTTTTTTAAGGATGTTCCCAGCTTTCCGACAATATAAGGCTTGTCTTATTTCGACTTTAGTAAATAATTATTATTTATTTCCTAATTGAATTCTGACAATAGTCCTGATTGATATACTGATTGAAAAACACTCATAACTTTCAAACGGTATAACATTTTTTGAAACCAAAACATGCGTCACATCCTATGCTTTGTCTACTATAGGGAAAAAGAAAAAAAAAATTAAATTTCATAAGGTTTTGACCAGGTTAAGGTGGTCAGACGTAGGAGTTTCTGAATTTCTGAAAAGCAGTAGTAAAAAAATCATAAATAATTATTTAATTCATAAAAAATTTAAAAAAAAATATGTGTCACATCTGGACATGAGTCTAATACTTATATTATAAATATTATAAAAAAATATTAAGATTTGAGTGTGATTAAGGTGGTCAGACATACGTCTACTTCTTATTTTTTTCCTAAAATTTTAGTACCACTGCATTGAAATTTGAAATTTTCATCAAATAGGATTTTTTTTTTCCAAAAAACAACTAGTAGCTTAGAAACTACATTCAATTTTCTATATATTCTCTTCTTACATATTTTAAAAATAATGTTCACAACTTATTCAAATTTTCATGTCAAGTTGCATAACTCTGATTTTTCTGAAATTTCATTGCCACTTAAGGGCCTGTTTTGGCACACCATGATCCTGCACATACCCTAGTCCAAGGTGAGTGAGGAGGTCTACTCTAAGGAATGGATCTATCCTTTCCCTTGATGAAGCAGGGACAGAAGGTGTAACCTACAACAACACATGAGTAGATAGGGAAAGAAGAGCAAAAATTAATGCAAGAGGAGGTAAGGAAACCGTAGTTTGAATCGAGTTAGGTGCCAACTCTCCCATCTTGTACTTATAATAATCTTTATACTATAGATCTCCATGAGGAAGCATAGGCCCAATAAAAGCAAACCAAAAATGATGTAATGAAAATCCTCTACAAGCAACCAATAGTTGAGATCTAGTGTCCTTGATAATATGTACTATGCCCTTGTGAGGTAACTTCAAACACTTATGAATGACAAAGGTGTTCGACACTCTTGGGTCTCATCAGGACTATCAAAATAGTGCTACCTAGAGGAGGAAATAGAAACTAATCATGCGTAGAAATAAAGGTGTCACACTCTATCATATATTGCTCTATGTAAACCATTAATAAATAGAGATTCCTCTGTAATGACATCAACTCAGCATGTGGGAACAATCATCACACCTGTAATAGTGTGACTAATTATCTTAGTTGATATGTATAAACAAGTTGGATCCCCATTGTAAGGAGAATCTAGAGGTGTAAAAGATATATCATTAAAATTTATCCTCTGGCTAGGGGGTGAGATCACAGTGATAGTGACCATGTTAACATATGGGCTACCACTCAATGTAGGGTCTAAAGATGTAGAGATCAAGTTTAATGAATGAGGTGGGATACTTGATATAGAAGTTCTCCTCACAACAACCTTAGAGGAAATATAGGTCATAAAGCTCATAGATGAACTCTACAACACTTATACAACTCTAAAAGAGTGTAAGTGAAGAACTCAACACAAGTAATGAAACGTTTATTTTAATTAAGAAAATGTTAAAGTATTTTGAAATTAAATAAACCAAAGATAAGCCTTCACATCACATTCACCAAAATGTAGGGGGGGAGGGAAAGAAAAACACTCTAAAAGGTCTTTGGTAACCTCTTAGGGACTCACTCAATCTACCTCTCCACTTAGGATAAGCTCAAAGCATGGTAGTTATCAAGTGCCAATAGATAACACTATTTTAATTACAAAATTTGAAAGTACTAGTCACAAAGATATATGAGTAACCTCTGCTAACTCTTTGCCCAAGGATATATGCACAAGTTGTGGATGATAGCATGGAATGCTAGCATCTCATACTAACAAAGTACAGAGTTCTACACATGAAAATGTAGAATGCCAAGTATGAGTTTTTAATATGTTTTAAGTGTAAGTGATGAATAATAGAAACCAAACAAACTATAAATAAGAAATGAAAAGACAAGGAAAAGGAAGAAGATGATTACAATGGGTCCATGAATGAAGCCTCTTCCTTGGTAACCTACACACAAGATGGAGATATAAAAATGTTGGGGTTGTGTTTTAGAGGTCTACAACAGTCAAACCCCTATTTTAGCATACCCACCTCTACAAACAACTAAGATAGATGATAGATGAAATCACAATAACATAAATGACAAAAGAGATAATCAAGTGATATATGCTAATGGAGATAATAAAAGCTACAAAAAGAAGAGGAAAGAGACTCCCCTTCAACACTAGAGAAGAAGAAGCTCACTAGAGGGAAGAAGAGGCACAAAACCCTCAAGCACACAAAGTTGTAACAATGGTGACGGCAAGTGAAGTGTAGAAGAACTAGAAAATGGATTCTTGAGCGCAAAGTATGTAGAAGAAAAGGTCAAAAAGCTATATACGAAAAATCCAGTGACTAGAGAGAATTTTGAATGATTATAAGACCAAAAGTGAAGCCAAAAGGAAAGAAAAGGACCAAAAAGGAATCTTGACATTGGTTTATGTTGTAGGAGGTGTTACAACCCCTACAAAACATAGGCCTAATGCTCCAACAACCACCTTCAAACTACATATTTGTAGGATGCTAGTGCAACACGTAGATGTCTCCATGGTACACAGGTGTCCATGGGCTAGACAATCAATAGGGTCCAAAAAGGGACAAAAATGATGCCAACAAGGCAAGCCAAGCGAGTGAGCCGACACAAGATAAAGGGGTTCTCCATTTAGCATAAAGTGGATACGTTTATGTAGCATGGAATTGTATGGGATGCAATTTACAATGTTACACAATTGTACCTTGTATTCCTCGACTTTAATGTGAGAACAAATTAGTATTTTAAGGTAGGAAGATATCATCATTATTACTATTTTTGTAAGGGTACGATCATGACTATTTTTGTTTGGGTAGTGTTGGAACCCTAGATTTTTGTAAAATTTAGGGTTTCCTAAATTAAAAAAATCAATAAAAAAACCCTAAAATTGCATGCAAGATGAATACCATTATAATTATAATTCAAGAAGAGTTTAATATTTCAAAATTTCATACTGTATGTGGGGTTAAAATGTGGCTTCCACAAGGGTAGAGTCCAGCGTACAGTTTCCAAAAGGGACCCGGCCTACTTCATAACTTTGCAATGTTATTTCACACTTCACCTTAACGTTTCTATTTAAATCATTTACTGATTTAAATGATTATATCTATGAAAATATTAATGTATGAAGACTATAAAGGATTTTGAATCATTTATTTTTAAATGATTTGAAGTGAAGTGTATACCTGTTGGAAGTGGAAACACTCTGAGAGGGGGGGGGGGGGGGGGGGGGGTGAATCAGAGTGTTACAAGTTTTAACAAGCTATACTTTAATGAACTTGACAATTTTAATTCACAAAATGCACAGATGACTGAGACTTAACACCTTGATGAAATACATTAATGAAGCATGAAATAAACAATAAAATCAACTGAAACACTTGATTCAGACTTTTCAAAAATACGAATGGTATTGAATCTTTTACACAAACATGAAACATCTAAATGAGTACTTCAAATATTGCATTACATAAACTCAACAAAACAGAGTATGAAATAAAGAGAGCTAAAGATATGACGTATCAGAGCATAAACTAGTAAAAAAAAATGAGACAAGACAATGCACATAACACCATAGTTTTCATGAGTGGAAAACCCTCCTGGGGTAGAAAAACCACTCGGTAAGATCCCTTATATTAATTCAAAGAGCACCAACTCAGTTCACAAGATTTAGAAACCACAAGGCTTCAAGGAGCACCAACCCCTCTTCTTATCCAATAAATATTTCAACTCGAGCTACGGCCACTGGTGATTTTATGCATGCATTTAAATCTTGCAGTCACAAAACCATCAGGGATTGGAGCGAGAATATTTTACCAGTCTATACAGATGATTCATTCTAAAAATTTTGCAATAATATTCTTCAAGGATGAAATCAACACTATCAGAGAGAAAAATTCAATCTCTGAACAAAATAATTTCAAACAATAAAACCTCATGTACTCTGCAACAAAACAGAGTATTGATTCTCAAAAACCCTCGACTATCTCTGGTAAACTACAACACTTCTTCTTTTTTTAACAAATGCTATCACTTTATTCACACTCCTCTCGCTGTATTTTTCCTCGTATCAACTGTTCTCAATAAAACTGTTTTATACCCAAACAAAACACCACATGTTCTTCCAGAATAACCCACGTATAGGGCTACCAATAACTTACAGGAATTGCAAACTGAAAAACGAATAACTGTTTTTAACTGTGCAACGGAAAGAGAAGAAACTGAAGATGCTTGATTTCCCAATCATGAAAAACAAAAATAAAGCATGAACATTTTCCTTATTTTCATTTTGCATAACTGAAAAAAAACCTGATTCGAAACAAAAATCTGAATCTTTTAATCATGTGATCAAGAAAAATACCTGTTAAACGCAAACTTAACCAAACAAACTAACCAGCCAACCATTAAGCTCCCGGTTAAGACCATTTTTGCTTCATTCTCTGTAACTGAACAAACTGATTCGAGCTCCTTAGCGGCGGCTGCGTCTCTCATGGCGTTAGGGTTTGTGACGGACGCCAAACAAGTTCAAAAGTAAAATGAAACTCAAAACATCTCTCGAAAACCTTTTAACCTGTCAGTCACAAAAATGTATTTTGAAGTATATGTTGTTTGTCCGTAGATAAATTAAACATGATTTAAACCAAAGATGTTGTTTCAATAAATGCCAAGTCAGGTTATTCACTGCATCCGTGTCACCCGTCTGGCTCGAGAGAGAGATGTTTTAAACACATAACACGTCAGCCAAGTCAAAGTGTCTGTGTCACTAAACTGGCCCATGAGAAGGACATTTTAAATAAATAACCACATGCTTATTAAAAACACAGCTTCTCTTTTTTTTACTTTCTTGTCATCGAGGACAAACGTACCAAAGAGCAACAATACCTTGGTATTAATAAAGAGTTTTTCTTAAATAATAAAATGCTAATATTGAGCTTCCTCTCTATCTTTACGCAGCTAGGAAAGAATTATTTTATAAATAAGCACATTTAAAGGTATGTAGCTCATAAAGTGGTGGGCCCCCAGTTTTCTACATGGCATTGGGGATATCTACAAGAAGTTGCAAAATGAAATAGGATGCCACCAAATAATGTTATTTCATGCAATGTAATAGAGGCACGATCTGCACAAGATAGATTCGTTGAAGATACCGTACAAGTATCAAAACATGGGCACGCACGGGTGAGAAATATTTGACAGAGGTGTTTTAAAGGGGTTTGAAAATATTTTTATCAGGTGCAAACTACGGGTGTAAAACCAAAATTCACAACCTTTAGGAGCGATTGGAAGAGCATATGGATGTCAATTAAAGCATTGAAGGAAACACCAAAAATGAATTCCATAAAAGGAAGTTATCATCAAGCGAATGCAATTAATTGGTAGGCCGTAGGAGCAAAGCCTTACTTCACGGCCTTTGTCAGCATCCGACATCTGCACTAAGACCATAGGCATTAAAGCAGGTTACAGGTGTGAAGAAAAATTCCACGACATCCGCCACCATCCACCCTGCATATGCAATAAAACAATTCTCAGAGATATGAATCATTTCCATCAGCCTAAACATTGAAAGTATTATTGCGGAAATTACTGATGATGCGGAATGAAACAATCTAAAAAATAGGTTTGCACAGTAATAAATGGCACAACAATGACGATATAAATTCATCCATCGAAGCAGAATGGAAGGATTTGCACAAAATGAATTTCTTGAAAAGGTTTTAGAAAATTTCAAGAAGATGCAATCAAACAATATAAAACCAAATTACACAAATTTTGCCAGCATCTCAACTGCCTGTACCGAAATGAGGACAGTGGGACGAGTTTATAACATCCATCAAAGCACGACACCTACAAATGCTGCAATTGTAAACGTTTTTGCAGTATGGAAACCCAGACACGGCACGTGAATTGTTAGGAAAATGCTTCAAAAGAATGCTGTCTCACGATTCCCGCAGGGTGATGCACAAAATGAATTTATTGATAAGGGTTTCGAAACTGTGATTTGAATACAATTGGAAAGCGTAAAGCCAGATTATACATCTTCGCCAGTATTCTCATTCCTATGCCAAGTTGGAATCTTTGGGACAATATATAGACATCTCGGATATTATGGTTTTCATTGCCTGGACATACCAGGTGTAGGAAACGCAAAGCAAGGCATATGAATTATTTAATAACTCTTCAAAAGGGTGATCTTGTGAAATGCTGTGATTACAAGGTTAGACCTATGACCGATGCATGGATGTGAGTATTGCAAATATGTGAGCTTCAAAGAGCATGGAGAAATTTGCCTGAAATTCCCACAGGAATACCGCACACTAATGAACCTTTTGATTTACATACTCTGAAAAGGAGGAGGATTTGGAACGTGATGCCTTGATTGGTTGCATGTTTGATTTACTTTCACATTGAGCGAGCAAATTTGCAAAAGGCCGAAGAACATTTTAGATCAATTTGCGAGAGAAGGGATGTGCTCCACCCTCTCCGTTCTACATTTGTCTTTTGGATTCATATTTCAAGCAAGAAGTGAATTTGAAAATAAAGAATTTTGTATCATTAATAAGCTTCTTTGAAGACACAGCCAATATAAATGCAAATTATTCACATAGAAGTGAAGAATTAAATGGAATGATGGAATAGAAGTAAATCTTTACACACCATGGGGAAAACATTTAACAGCTCAGTCAATTTGCATATGAAGAATTCCATCATCAATAGAAGATGAAATAATTTGGAATTGGAAAATGTGCATAAGTAAAAGGTGAAAATATGGTCAAAGGGAGAATTATTTTCCATCAAATAAAAATTATTTCATGAGAATTGAAAGGTGTAAAGGAGAACTATTCCTATAACTATTTTCAAGAAGTACAAAAATTAAAGAGATTAAAATTAAAATATTTTAATCTATTAAAGATAGTTAATTAAATGGAAAGTTGCACCAAACAATGTGAAGGGTCACAACCCTAAATTGTAATGTATATATATCATATCATAAAACATTGTAATATATTATTTAAAAAATTATGTCTTATATTTAGGATTTTCCACAAAGAAGTGTAGAAACATTTTTCTTTGAAAGTGTCTTCAATTGCTTATTGTTTTAAATACAAAATATCAATAATATTGTCTCAGAAATTATTCTTCTCAATCATATAAATCAGTGTATCAAGGATATATGTGATTTGTCAATGCAGCACAAGGTGCTCATGTGTGTTATGTTTGACGGATCTTTTCAAGGAAGAGTTAAATATTGTTGAAGGAATACAATGATTCAGAGGGATAAAATTGGATTAAGTTTTGTGATTTACATATTCGCACATTTATGCAAGGCATAAACATATACTTCCAATCTTTGCAAGGCATAAATTGGAGTACTGTTGGGCAATTTGAGCTTCTTGACATTTGATAAAGCAAAACATCATATTGACTCTGTAACCCAAAATAAGGCACTGATCATTTTCAATCCATCATCAATCAAACCATCATATTATTTTAATTTTAGTTCTATGCAAGTAAGAGATAGGAGTGGGGTTAGAATTTGAATCAATCTATTCCAGAAGTTCATGTCATTCTAAGATAGAGATAGAAGATAGATTAAAAGAAGATTAAATCTACTTAATTGAAAGGTACACCCGCCTAGGTCTTGCAAAGCCTAAAGAGTAGGGAATTACAACCATTTTGGTGATTCCGTTAGTTGGCCAAAGTTGATTGCCTAACTTGATCATACAGTTTGGCAACCTACAATTTTGAGCTCCAACAGGTAGTTGTTATGATTTTAATTTTCCTAAAACCAAAACTCATTTTTTCTGATTATTTGGTGAAGTATGGTAGTACCTAGCAAAGTCTATACCTTGGCTAAAAGACTAAACTAGTTTTCACATTACAGACATATAATTACTCATGCATTGTTGAGAAAGGAACTTGAGTTGACTAGAGCATTTGAGTGGATAGAAGGAACTGCGAAACTAGGTGAGTTGACAATGTACGAAGAGACATGAGTTAAAAATTGAATTAAAGATTGAGCTAAATTTGGAAAATAGCAAGCGGTGTTAGATGAAGATAGCACAATTTCAGTACATTGTAGATGAAGAAGAAGACTAAGGAGTTAAGAAAAAGGTAGAAGGGTAGTGACCCTATCAGAAGAGAGCTCACATACCATACCCTATTGCTCATAGATGCAAATTATTTATCATTTTTTGAAAGAGTGGGTTGGGTACATTATTGTTAGTGACAGGAAGAATATAATGATGAGATGGCAAAAGAATTTGTAGCAACTTTTCATAAAATTGAAGCCATTGTCAAAGGATTAAGGGTTGATGCATCAAAGGTCACAATTTTAAAAGTGACTAATATTCCATATACTAGA